>NW_010107575.1:62918-74728 GCF_000699245.1 Pterocles gutturalis | reverse complement strand
GAGCGGCCGCGGGGTTGCGTTTATTTTATTCTATTTTTTACATTGTTTTACAGTCTCTAGCAAAAAAGAGTTACAGGTTCATACTCGGCATCTTTATATTCAGACAGGTTTAAGGGGAAAAATAGCAAATAAATGGAGAAATAAAGGGGCAAAAGGATCATAAGTGAACTCTCCTACATGCTCAAGGGAGCTTCCATTGCAGACCTTCAAGGGCAGTGGCTTTTGATTTTTTAAAGGTGAGAAGTCTATTGATTCTACCCAGGAGGAAGCCTTTTTCCTTTTCTGACATTTCAGATGCACAAACTTAGTTTTTCTTAACGCTATGCGTGCCTATGAGCAATGACCCAAGCTAGTGCTTGGTAGTGTGAAATTTGATTTTCACGCTTTCTCCCATTTTTTCTGAACATCAGCAAACAGATTTCAATGTGAGGGTGACCGAGCACTGGCACAGGTTGCCCAGGGAGGTTGTGGAGTCTCCAGCCTCAGAGATGGTCAAAAGCCATCTGGACACAGTCCTGGGCAGCCTGCTCTAGGTGACCCTGCTCAAGCAGAGAGGCTGGGCTGGATGGCCTCCAGAGGCCCCTTCCAGCCTCAACCATTCTGTGATTCTGTGATTTTTTTCCTTCCGTTCACTTTCTCCTGCCATCACTCTCACTCTCACTCTTTTTTTTTTCATTAATATCCACCAAGTCCATTGCCTTATTCTCACCCTGTTGTCGCTCTGCTTACTGTTCATCTCCAGTTTTTCACTCTTGGACAGTGAAAGAATATTCTGCCCTTGGGAAGTAACAGGAGAGGCTACATGTTTGACAACTGGAGCTAACAATCAGGTCCTACTGAAACATCTTCCATCTCTATAGTAACATGGGACAAGAGGTACTGCAGGAGAACATCATCACTGCAGCCAGGAGATAACAACTCAGGTGTACATACTGTGCATAACTAGTAAATTGCACTGTTGTTATCAACATAAAAATGCTTTCTATATCACAAGGACCACTAACACACTGGAAATAACTGTAAACATCATTTGTGGAATGGCCACATACCTGGTAAGTAACCTGCAAAATCAAGTTGAAAATTATGATCAGTTTTTTTAATAACTGATTTTTGAAACTAACGTAAAGGATAATAAGCAGCCCTTTATATAAGCTTAGAAGCAAAAACCCCTGACAGAGAGCTATAAGCATGCTCCAAAATAGCTCATTACCTTAAAAATGAAAAAAACCCACAAAAAAATCCCCCTCATTGTAAGTCACTTTCATAAACAAAAGTTGCTCAGAAGTAAATAACAGAGCAGATTGTCCATAATTTACAGAAGACAATCCTCAACAGACCCTCTCGGTTTTGCCTATGTCCCACAAGCAAATTGTGGACATCAAATTGCAAAGCTACCTGTCTTGATTAACCTCACTCCCGGAAGCCGAACTATCCCTGACCCTCATCCTGAGGAGGACAGTAACTATTTCATCAGCTGTGGACACTTCAGTCTTAAATTCTGGGGAATAAAAGGCTGTTTTCCCTCCTGCATCCCCTGCCCCAGCAAAGGCATGTGACATTCCTGGAAGAGAGTAGCACCAGCTCACAAAAGCTCTTCCCTGCTTCAAAAAGCTGAAACACACTGTACACTAAAGTTGAAAAAAAAGCCTTTGATGTTCTTTCTGTTGCCTCTCAAGCTCTGAGCTCACCTGCCTTACCTGAGTCTACTGCATTACATCCATAAAACTAAAAAACTCGGGCTTTTTATGGAATGACATATTAAATACTGTTTTAGGATTGGGGGGTGTGCTATTGTAACTACTTAAATGAGAAAAGAATAACCTTAATAATAATTCTTATTTATAATATGAGTAAAGGATTTAACCCAAACTCAATTAAGGAAAACTTTGACATAAGTTTGCTCTATCAGAAATCACTAACGGAAAATTATTTCTGTTGCTAAGCAGCACTAACTGATAAATCCAGGTAAGTTTATAGTTGGCGTACGATACGTAAGGGGCCAGGAAGCCATGCTTTGGATGCAAGGGAGCCATGCAACTCTGTAGCCCTGAAATTACAATGTGCTCTCAGTCACATGGCCCACAATGGATGGGAATGGGACAGATCTCCCAGGATATCTAAGCTTTTTGTTCCTCATTCTACTGGTATTTTTTCAACTTTTCAAAACACAACAAAATCCATATCCTTTGAGGTGAAAGATTTATATATTCTTAAAAAAAAATCCAATTTCAAAAGTAACGCTGCATTTCTGTGTAACCCTATCATTTGTTTGCTAAATCTGCTTCTCAGCAAAAGCCTTGCATTCCAACAATTGCTTACTTTCTTGTTACAGTCTTAGCTGCAGTGTCATGATAAATAGAAGTTTCCATGGAGATGACAAATGAATATCATCCATGTTGCAATGAGCTTCTGATTTCATCTTGAACCATTAACTTTAAAACCACAGCTTATTCATTATTCATTTGCAGTAAGCAAATGGCTGAAATCCAGAGCATTACAGCAGATGAAAATCTGTGCATGCAGTCCAGAAGAAAATGCATTTGCCACCATACAAAATGAACAAAACTCACTGGGATTAAAATAACGATCCCAGAAGCTTTCCTAAAGGCCTACAAAATTTTTCCCCCTCAATTAATAGCATGCCTATACGAAGTTTGCAAATTAAGACACATTTTAAATATTTAGGCAGGCAGGGGACTTCCAGGAGAAAAAAAAAAAAAAAAAAAGCAGGTGACATTCAACTTTTTTGCACCATAAGAATAACACTAAAAATTGACTTAATAGCTTAGTATCAACCTGCAAATTTTTCTGCTTTTTGGCTGTTCTTGGGTATGAAACCAGTAACCCATTCTCATAAAGAAAATACCTTTATTTTATCATTGGCTGACAGGTTATTGTAGTCTTTGGCAGCTCTAAAGGAGTCTAGCAAACAGGAGAAAATATTTTCAGTCTTTCCAAAACTAAAAGCCTTAGCAGTTGCTGCAGTTATTTTTAAGAAGGACTTAAAGCTCATCCACTCTGCAGGAATAAATGTCAACTTTCCTGTGCTCAACTTAGAGAAATATTTATTCTTCTGTATTTAAACAAATTAAAGGCAGTACAATTTTAAGATGGCAAATTACATTAACATACAAACTCAGAGCATCTGAGAGCATCATCTGAAACCATTTTTTCAGTCTTAAGTCCTAGGCTAGGAGAGAAAAAAGTCAATGCACTGTAATTGCTACAAGTAGCACCTTGTAGAAATAAAGACATTTTCTATCTTCTGCCCTTTCATACACAAGGGCTTCAGATTTCTGGTAATTTGAAGACTATAAAATACTCTTTTTTTTAAATGCTGGCCTAAGACTAGCCCCCTTGGAAGGAAGGAGTCTGTGACCAGTGCCTGAAAGACACAGCAAACACATGCACTGCAGTGTCACCTAATTTTTATTACCTGCTCATTATCTGTCATTGCCTGTAACAGCATCCAAATTTAATATAATTAAGGTAGGTGGGAATTTTCTGGATTATTTTGAGGTTAAAAGTGTTTATATGTACATGACCTGAAGGACATTTTGTCTGGATGAAAGTCATCGTGCATCTGATCCAGGGAAGCAAAACAGGACACATAAAAGTGGGACGTCCTTCACACTTGCCCTGGTTAATAACATCCATGCTCCTGCTGTCTGAGCACTGGAGTTGTCCTGGGAAAAGCATGTCAATTAGAATAAGTTATAACCAATTATGTGTCTCATCTTTTGAATTATTGTCCATTAAGAACTGACCTGAGTTTACAGAACACATTTCATTCATGTAATGGGCTTAATACCAGTGGTCAAAGGGTAACAAGAAATGATGAACAGAGATTACTTTGTTACATGGAAAGGGGATAATAAGCAGTAGCTCATTTTTTTCCAAAAAAGACATATGCCATCATACTACTGCTATCTTACCTACTTTCTCAGATTACCATGAAGCTGGAATGACCACATGCTCCACTGCACAAACAGCACTCCATAAAGTCTCTTTGTATCTCACAGATGAGGCTTTATCCAAGCATAACATAGGGATGAGATGAAGCAAGCAACAAAGGCCAACTCTTACTCATGTCAAGAAATATGCAGACAGTCTAGAAAAAGTGCTGAGCTCTTCCTGTGCAGGTTGCCTCACGTGGAATAGCACATCTATTAAATTACCTTTTCTGCAAAAGCACAAACTTGCCAGGGTCTTTTCTTGTTTCAGCCAGGGATGGGGGAGAAGGGGAGAAGAAACCACTGCCCAGCCTTGGCAACCTCTGAGGATTTGATCCACCACATTTAATTCAGGGAACTTTTCCACTCTAAACTCAAAACAGAAGTTGCAATTGAATCTGTCCATTATTGCAATTCACAGGAGTTAAGGTCCGGAGCTGCCTAAGGTTTGAAGTGAGACATTTGGGCCACAGGCTGTCAGAAAATGGATTTGTCTCTCAGACCTAACTCTTTCCTTATTTGGCAGGAATGGGAAATGCTTTCTCTTCATCACACTCTTCGTTTGCCTCTGAGCACAGATCCATAATAACCACGACACCATGTTCTCCCTCACAAGCACAATTTGTAACTTTCTGAGGAAATAAAAGCAGCAGGTAGGTAGTCAAAGCCATGAAAACCTTTCACTGCAGCACAGTCAGGATTCCAGCATCAAGCTAGATGACCAACAGAGTTAAACAAGCGTTCTTTTCCCTTGAGAAGAAAACCAAGAAATGCCAGGATGGAAGAAGGTGTTCCAGATACAATTTCATGGAGTACTTTTTTATAACTTCCTAAGATAAGCACACAAAAGGCTTTATACTTTTGGTGATGATACTCACTGGAGCTAAATGACCCCTGTGAGCCCCCTATAGAGCACAATGGATCTTCTGAAAGACAGTGTGGTGTTATTAAGTGTTATGTTTGCAAATCTTTGTTTAACCTATAACTTCTATTTTCTTGCTCTCTCACACATTTTTATAAACCTGTCACTGTGTGCCTACCTGCTACAGCCTTTATCTTTTCCAACTGGAAATGGAGAAGTAACTCTGTAGGCAGACAGTACAAGACAGTCTGAATCCCCTAACAAGCAACCACACATGGTCCTTCAGCAGAAAAGTCACTGCAGCCACTCCACTTCTCCTGGTGCAAAAGCAAGCCTTGCTGGCTGACAGTTTCCTCTGGTATTATTTTCAGCTAGATGCTGTCTTGCACAATACACTTGACCCTTTGAAATCTTCATCTTCCAATTCATTTAATGTACATAATCCTATATTTACTACTGTTTCAAGTATCTTACAGCATTAAAAAGTCTGCAAGTTCAGATAATGTCCATGGGAAAACAGCATGCTATACTTTTATATAACTGACAATTTTTGAGGTGACAGAAAAGTTTGAAAATCACAGCCTTAAAAGCCCAGGACTGGAAACTGAGATGCAGGAAGGGCTAATTAGCACTTGTTAACAGACTAATTAATATACTGAATCCTAACAGGGAATAAAGGTTCATAGCCTTATAGCATTTGGCCTATAAAGATTTAACCCCTAGGCCTAGGAATGCACTCATCTAGGTTCTGTTCCAAGATCAATTTCAGCCTGATTTTCCAGAAGCCACCACATGATTTGCTCCAGTTTAATCAGCATGTTACAGCACAGCTACATTTTTCCATACATTCAAAAAGTGTCCTAGGTTTGGAGAGATGTTCGGTAAAAGCAAAACGGAGAGAAGGAAGTTAGTATCTCTCGAGCACTGAAGAACCTAAATCTTCTGTTTTAAACTTACAATAAGATATGAAAGGTTTATAAAAGAAAACTCTTAGGCCTTTGTTCAATCATACGATATTAAAGCAAGAACAAATTATATTCAAAAAAAGTTTGCACTATTATCCTTATTCCTATTAGGAACTAACTAAAGTCCAGATAACACAGTTTATATTGTCAAGTTGTACACTACTGCAATACTAGGGCAGAAAACAGCATTTCAAGCACAGAAACTGATTTCCTTGCGTTTGTAAGTCACATTGCACAAGGAGAAATATGCTTGTTCCCTCCACTCCAGCCAGGCACAGTGAACAGAAAGCAGCAAGTCTCTATACAACGTGGCCCAACATGACAGATGTGACAGCCCATAGTGGCTGTGTCACACTGTCAGGAAGCCATCCTGACACAGCCTGAAGTCAAACTCAGAGTGCAGCGCTATCAAAACTATGGACCATTGCAACCAAAGCCTTCTACCAACATCTGCTTGGCAGAAAAAGTGGGAGAGGCTCAACTATGTCTTTGTGAAGATCCTCCCTAACTTAAAAAAAACAGGAGAAACATACTGAAACTAGGAACTGCTCATTTGCAGAACCCCACTGCAGCACTTTTTCCCTGCTATCTAGTGACCACATTAGTGCAGCGTATTTACTTTTCTTTTTTTTTTTCCTTCCCAGCTTGAGTACTTGGGGTGATCTCCCACAATCTGCTGGCAAGGAGAGGACTCAGGGATCTCTCACCTGAAAATTGTGGAAGAATCTGCAACAGGATGGAAAGGTCAGGGCTATCTATGGTACTGCTGGTTCTGAAGCCCCTCAAAGGACCAGACTTGAAACCCTCCTGTCATCTCATGGTGGGAGAAGCCCCATGGAGAGCCAGGAGAGAGAATCTCAGTCTGTGACATACCCCTCACTCACAATGTCTATATTCACCAGGCATAAGTGGAGCCAAGCAGACAGCTTTTGACCACAGCATTTTGTCAGCTTTGAAGACAAGCTCTGTGGCTGAACAGCTTGCTGGGCATTTTCAGAACGTAAGTATAATCTTTGCAGTTTCTAACTTGCTTGATGATGAACCGTAACCAGAATGGACAAAGCACTACTGTGGCACCACTGCAAGGAACAATCACTTTGATTTTAAATTACTACTTCTCTTCTGAAAGAGATCTTATTTTTCCTCTCATGAAACCTGCTTTTCCTAATTTCTTCTCTGCAGAAAGGAGAATTTATGCAATGCGTAGAGCTGGCTGAACTATGTATAGATGGTATTATAAATCATCATCTTTGTCGATCACGTTGAGATCATAAACCATTTGACATTTTTCACACCAGTGTTAGTCCCAGAAAACAGCAAGGAAATCTTCAGCAGCAGCTGTTCAGCCATTTCTCTGTTACCAGCTAAGATAAAACTCAAACAACTCAAGTGTTTTATACAGAAGATTTAGCCCTTCCATCCTGTGGAGCAGGGACTACTTTAAGGTCAAAGAAAAGCCTCATTTTTCTCCCTGTGAAAATTCCACTTTGCTCAGATTTTAAGGTGCGTCCACGTTATTCAAATGCACATACTGTAGAAGTGTATTAGAATTGGACAACCTCTTTTTCTAACGCTCTGCCTCCACAGGGCATTTCGAGCCCCAGAAAGCGCAAAGCAACATTAGGAAGGATGTGCCCCTCCCAGCTCTATGGCACAAGAAACTGAAAAGCCCCATTTTTGCATGTGCAATTGCTGCTCCAACCACCAGATGCTACTGTGGCATTAGAATGGGAGTGGGGGGCTGTGGCTGCCGCGCTCCCTATGGTCTCCTACTGGGAAGTGGACATTTTACACAGTCTTTAATTACATGATCATACACTACCTCATCCCCTGAGCAGGTGTCCTTTGGAAGAGGATAATGAAGAAAGCTATTATCCGTAGGACCCTTCTTTATTTGCTGGTAAAGTTAGTAGGTATGTATAGAAAGAAATGAGGCTGCAGGGGAAGAGGAGGGTGTCGCAGCTGAGGCTGCTGAACACAATGAAGCTGTGCTGTTAAAGAGACTACTAAAATGGGCTGCATTGTTGGGAGCCAGAGTACAGACACACCGCTCTGGCTATCCAGAATCAGAGGATATTTGAGACACTGCATTTCATCTCTTCGTGTTTCTGCTCCCTCTGTAAAATGGGAATAACACCTGCCAACGCCTCTGAAGTGATTTAATGAGTATTAAATAGCGGTTCTAGCACACACTAATGCATTTATACATGAACTATTAATAGTAGTAAGACTTGGCATCGCACAGAGTATAGAGAAGAAAAAATGGCTATTTAAGATAAAGCCATTCACATAACTTTGTTTTGTTTTTGTTTAAAAAAAAAGAGCTACACATATAGAAAACACAAAAAAGGATACCTACCCAACATGCTTTAAGGACCTTTGACAGCATTACATTTTTTAAATGCAGCAACATAGCTTAAACTGCAATCTCCTTCTAGGCACACTGGAAGGAAAATTCAGAAGCCACAGTTAAGGAGAGAGCCTGTAGGTGGATGCCTGTAAGACAGCCAGCACACTACGGCCACTGCTCCGTTACTGCAACAACACTCCAGCTCTGGCTGCCATGAGGAGAACGATGGCCGTGGTATCTCAGGGATGGCCAGATGACTAGAATAAAGATGGGTTGGCAGAGAACAGGAATGAGTGACAAAGCCCATGGTATATAGTCCAAACAAGTATCCAAACTACACTGGAAGCCTAGATTTAACTTAACCCTTCAGCCATTTGCAGCCCAGTTTTCCCACATCATGCCGCAGCCCCAGTGAATGTCCAATAATCTTTGCGTTACCTCCTTCCCTATTTGCTACAACAAAAGCCTGATGTCTGTTCACTGTCAGCTGGAAGGTTTGAATCATGCAGAGATGGGATAACTTAAATGCTTCCAACGCTCCCTCCCTCCATGACCAGACCTGTGATTTCTATAGCAGGCATGGGCCTATCAGGAAAACAGCTACTGACCAGGAGGCTGATCTCTATTACCATATGGTAGAAGGGAGAAGGAGAGGCACGGGGCAGAATTAGTAGCTTAACTTATTCAAAGCAAAGTTACCTTATCACTGAATTGAAGGCAATCATACCACAAGAAAGAGAGAAATTATGCTTTTCTCCCTTCTTTTTTTAATTTTAGGATTGCAATGTCCTGATAAGCAATCAGGTTCAAACTTTTAAGCTCAACATGCAGAATCTGCAGTCCCTTTCTATGAACTCATTTCCTTTACACAGCATTTTTTCTTCATCAAAAATAAGTCCTTATCCTCCCTGCCACCTGATTCTCAGCTCCATTTTAGAACCACAGTCAGTCCACAAGCTTAAAGCAGAGCTGTTGTCCTACTACCTGCTGCTTTCCAGCAACTATCAAGAGCTTCAGCCTTGCCTGCAGCCATTTAAATGTATGGCACACAGATCCATTTCCTCTCATCTTCCCCCTTTTCCTCTGTCAGAGAAAACAGGGGCCTTGTGACACGGGCCAGGTTTCCTCCCTCTCTTTTCCCTATGTACTTGCCAGTTTGTTCTGTACTGCAGAACATTCAAATAGATTCATAAAGGGATGTTGCTAAAACGGCATCAGTAACCTAAGCAAGCATCAGGAATTGCTTTTGTCTGTACAACTGCCTGGAGCCCAGTGCTGCGGGTGCACTATTGGGATGGGGCAAAGGACAAGACCAATAAGGTCAAGGAGTGAGGTCGAAAGGAATAAAAGCTGAAAGACCACTGTTCAAAAGAACAAAAGGACTCTAAAGCCAAGATTTTTCCAGATGAGGACTTGTTTGTTAGCTGGATGAGGGTTTGTTAGCTTCTCCCAGTAACTACTCACCTGGATCTTACTGTCAGGACTGGCTTGTGGTTGACTAAAGAACTCAACTAAAAGACTAAAGAAATTACTTATTTTATCTTGAATGTTACCAACATTTCAAAAGTTTTTTTTGAAGTGATAGGACAGTTCTGCTCTGCTTGCTTATGTAAGTTTCACAGACTATTTTTCTGATGTAAGCCATGAAAGAATAACATAAACGTGTTCCTGTGTGTTTTGAGAGAGAACAGCAACTGCATCTTAATGGTTCCTCTACATTACCACAACTACCTGCACCACAGGTTGAAGTTTTATTATTATTACACTAATTGATTATTCTACTAATAATAGATCAATAGAATTATTATATCCATTATTATACATATAATAATAGAATTGATTATTCTACTAATTCAAAATTTGCTGAAAACTGAAATGTAGCATATAAAGAGCATCATGTTTTGCCCAAATAAAGCCCTAAATTAGCCTAGGACTTTTCAGTGAACTTGAAACATTTTAACACTTTGGCCTATGGAAAAAGTCATCAGCTCCTTCACTGCATAAGCACGGCTAGGACACTTGTCGTTATGAGATCCCAGCAATTCCAAATTTTCAAGATCACAAAGACAGGACAGTGAGAGGAACCAAGCCACCAGGAACGGTCACAGCTGGAAGTGAAACCAGGCTAATCCAAACCTAAGTGCTGTTAACACTGAGCAGGATGGGGTGGCAGAACTTAATCTTTTGGTCTGGTAGTAAAATAGGTGCAACCACCATGAAAAAGGAGGGTCTAAAGAAGTAAATTATAAACATCTGCTCTTTGCTTGGATAGGGCCAATACAGTGAATGTTTTAAGTCCTGGCAAATGAACTAGCAAGTGACCTCAAGGGCAGAAGCAGTTTCTGCAGCATAGTACATAATTCTCCTATAAAGAAAAGTAAATTGGAGACCACAGGCTTTGTCACATTATTTTTTGGACAAGTGCTGGATGGCTGCTCTGGAAACATGTGATATGAAGAGGGAAGCTGCTAACTGCGAGCACAGGAGTCTCATGCAAGTAATACTGACTGCAGAGAGCAGAAGACACCACCTCAAATGTTCCTTCCCTACCCATGGGGACATGGGATTAGAGTCTAGGCAGTGAGAGACAGCACCTATCTTCACCTAGTCCATGCAGTAGATTCCTGGAAGAGGTGAACACACATTGACAGGCAGCGCCATGTAAAGAGCACTGTATCTGTTAAGAACTGTGCAGGAACCCTTCAGTGCAATAAGCCCCACCCCTAAAGAGAGAACACACACCTCACTTTCTCACTTTCTGTGTGCTGATGGAGGAACCTCAACAATTTATCCATATAGCAGTCTCTTGACAGAACAGACATGGGAATCAGATTTTTACTTCAAATTACCTTCCCATAAAGAAGTCCTTACAGAACAAAGGAAAGAAAAATTAGTTTTGTAATGACAACCAGACAACACATCTCTGGAAATGAGAGGGGCAGCTGCTAGTTAAGGAACCTACCACAGTCAAGGGACTTCATTTGTGAGAAGTTCGTCTTCAAGAGGTAATACCTTACCACAGGATGCAACCCATCTGAAAATCAGTGCTTTAATAACAAGTGCTCTCACTTCTACACGGCTCCAGTCTTGGCTCCTCCTTCACATCAGAAACCAGAAAGATTAATTGCCAAGCATCTCCTATTGAAATCTAGCCCTATAAGTGAATGCCACTTAGCCCTGTCTGGGGTCTTGATTTTCTGACAGTGTCTCCATTTTCCCTGTATTGCTGGATTATAAAACAAGCCTCCCAACCTACCATTCCATACGTGGTTACTGTTTGACTGAGTGGGGCAGCTGGAGGCTTCAGAAGAGAAGCACAAATGCTGCAGTTTCCTCTGCCTTGTAGGAACAGCTTGCAGTTCTCAGACTGTGTAGGTGCCTCAGAAGATCTTCAGGCCTGGAAAGCATGTAGAGCGCTGCTCATCTCTTACAGAAGGGGCAGCTATTCAGAAAATACTGCCTCTAGGTTCATTGTTAAACTCCAGGTAATTCCAAGAGAGGGATGTTAGGGATATTATCAAATTCCAACACTTCCCAAAGAGAGGGATATAGCAATAGTTCTGTTTCTTGTGAAGACTTTGCTCCTCTTAAAAAATTAAATAAATAGGGAGAGATCATTTCACAAAGTTAAACTTGGACAGAGTTTAATCACCTTACACAAAATTGTGCTCAAACTCCCA
>NW_010107575.1:0-62908 GCF_000699245.1 Pterocles gutturalis | reverse complement strand
TTAAGCCTGTTTCAAGCAATGCCAGAAGGAATTTCACTTCTTTCAGTGAACTTCGTCCATCACGCTGATACCAATCACATTTTAACCATAGAAAACCTTTGAGAAGTAGCATTCAACTGGCCTAAAAACAGCACTGCTGATTGCAATGGAACTTGACTGCCATTTTCTATTCACAAACCCTTTCAGTTCTTGCAATGCATGCTGTTACATAAGGTAATTTTCCAGTTATAATGAGGTTTAAAATAGCTAGAGAGAATCTAGAGCAAAATAGAGCACATGCAGTAGGTATTTCTTATGCATTTCAGCTTCATTATCAGTAAGGCTTCCAGCTACTTCTTTATATGTTGGTAGAAAAGTGTGACGTTATTTTGACACAATTAAGTATAAGATTTGGATCTCAACTGATTGACCCTGAACTTAGGGCTGTTTTAATTTCTGTATGCTCACTCTTTTGCTTCAAAATCATTTCCTTATTTCTTTATCTCTGCCAAATAAGGTGAAAATTAATTGCTAGGAGCCAGTGGCAGACAGCACCACAACTATCTATCTGCTGTGGCAAGTAGGGACATGCTCCCCTGTGGAAACAGTCGCTGCCTGAGAAGATAAAGTGACCCATAGTGAGTCTTGTGCTGCTGCAGAAAAACTGCTTCCAATATTAGTTTGTTAATTTCAAACTAGTGTGGAAATCTCCATTATGTGTTCTTTTGACAGCAGAGCAAATACTGAGGCTCTCATATGCATATCAAAACAGTATTTACCAGGAGGTACCCTTTAGAAGAACCTGGAGCAAAATGGAATCCTTGTGTTAACTTTAATCCTCATGCCGTGGCAAAACTGTGGATGAAGGTGGAGGCAGTTGCATTTGGACGGATTTTGCTGATCATGCATAGTTGTTTTTTTCCCCTATGACTACGCTATTGTTAATAAAGCAGGATATTGAGGACAAAGCCAGATAAGCTCTCCTACACATCATTATATATATGGGAAATGCTAAATTCAAAACACCTAGACTTTCTGACTTGAGTCTCCCTGGTGACTACTCTGTGTCTGAAAATGGCAGGGAACACCTGCAGATTTTCAGAAGCTGTCTCTGAGCCACTGTTCCAGAAGAATATTGTCCAGGTACAACGACGGCTTGCACTCAGGTGAAACACTTATAAGCTTTGATGTGTGAGGGCATGCAAAACTACTTAAATGTTGGCAATTCTCTGACCTGCCACAGTTCCTAAGCAGTGTCCCATTACAGTTCATGTAGGAAGAGTCACAGAGAGCACTGAGGACTGGCCCGTGGGACAGGGGCTCTGCAGCAGAAGGTTGTGTTGTGCCTTTCCAGCTCCCAAAGGGCACCTCTTTCCTTCTTTGCCTTCACAGGCCTTTGGAGGATTAGGGAGCTCATTTGCTAGTTTTCAAATGGTTGACTTCTGAAACAGTGCCATAAAATTCCCACTTTCCAAGGCAACTGTCTCATCCAAGAACCTCATGGACAACAAAGTAATGATTTTCCACACCTTTAGCCTGCCAATAAATGGTTTGGTGAGAAAACACAGATGTTACAGGCCTGATTGCTTACACATACAAGAAGCTTATTTTACACACTGGCAACAGGAACTTCCTATGTATCTGCATTACTTGAAATTAAGAAGTCTGTTGTGAAGGCCTCAATCATCTATACCTTAAGAAAGGTTTAGCCAATTTTCTTTGCACTCTTCTTTCTTCACTGCTTTTGTGATACATCCCAATTCTGAGGTCTAAGCTCTCTTCCAATCCAACGAACACTTCCAAGCACAGGGAAGCTAGAAGTTCAGTATTATGAAGTAATCTAATTGCATCCTTAATTCTAGCTTCTGAGCCACCCTACTGAAAATATTTATTTAAATGCCAACTTCTACACAGAAAGGCAGATAAAAACATATGAGTAGTATGTGGTGCTTAGGGACATGGTTTAGTGAGTTAGGTGGTGTTGGGTTGGACTTGATGATCCTTGAGGTCTTTTCCAACTTTAATGATTCTATGATTCTATGAAAAAACATAACTACAGGCAACAAAGTGTTACTGAAAGGCTTTTTCATTCTCATTTCTTCCTCCTCCACAATATTGCTTCTAGAAGAGCAGTTAAAATGCCAACATGTGCCATTCTGATTCAAGACCTCTCCAGGTACGTCTGGCATTTTAGTGCAGCTCAACCTCGTTTGCCCCTTTGCCCATCTGCCTCACCAGCCACTCAAAAGATCAGTAACGAATTAGACTTTATCTCAATTGCCATTCTCTTCTTCTTCTCTTCCACTACAATGAACAATATTCTTTTCCACCACTGCACAGTGACCGAGCTTTCACTTTCCCACACTTGAAGATAGGAAATGTATGCCTGACTTTTTGTGAAACCTACAGCAGCATTTCACTGTATCTGTTTTTAAAACATTCTACCCAATAATCTTCCAATAAAACACAAATACTTATATATCTTCTGGATAAAGAACTGTAAACTGATAATGTGTGTTACCTCTGAAGGAATAACCACAATCTGAAAATTACTGGAGAACAGAAACTAGTCTGAACTGAACGTATAAGCACCCACTTGCAGCTCCAGAACAAGATGTTCGCCAGCTTGGTGCGATGACATATTTATTTCTTCCATAACTATGGCTATAACTGATTGGAAAAAAATATTACAACTATTTTTCAGTTGTACAGACCTGTAGCATGGCCGAGCAAGATAACATGGGCTAACAGCCTTTCTTGGTTTGGTGGTTAAACAAAAGCAGTTTAAGGTATCTTTTATCAAATGAAAAAGAAAATAATAAATAATAGCATGCTAAAAGCTGTAAAAGACAGAAAACCAGTAAGGAAATAAGACAAAATTTTCACCTCTAAGGACTCAGGATACTGAAAATGTTCAAGCAAATTAAGAACAAATGCAGTAGTACAGGTTCTCCATGGATCAGGATGGCAAAGTTGTTACTAAAGATGCAGAAAAGGTTCTTCTCTCCTGCATTTGGCAAGTGGTAGAAAAGTTACTGCATCAAGTCATGATAGAGTGTCTTCCAGTCCTGTGATTACTGAAGAGAGTATCAGAAAGTATCTCCTGCAAAAGCAAACCTTTTAAAATCAGAAAAGATAGATAAGTATCATCCAAAACTCTAGAAGAGATTATCTGAAAAATATGCTGTTGATATACAAATCTTCGGTTGCTACAGAATCTTTTAAAGACTGCAAGTGTACCAATAAAAAGCAAAAGGTCATTTCAGATAATGTTAGCAGATACACTTTAGTCAGCCCGACACCAGTCTTGATAAACATAACACCTCTGAGAAATAAAGAATTAGAGGGTAAGAATATAATTAGTGTTGGTCAATGCAATTCTTTGGAAAATCTATCTTGTCAAATAAGCAAATAAGCCTGATTTTATTATTTGATGAAATAACAATTTGGTTGCTAAAGGTAACTACATAGATGCAATAGACAAATGAGACAACTGAGTTGTTATTGTAGGACATTCTGATTCAAAAATTAGCATTATTCAGTATCAGTAAAGCATATAGTAACTGGATTAAGGTCGCTGAATAACAGTTCTCAAAGAATCTCTGCAACTGGGAAATCACCTTGAAAGGCAGCATGTCCAGCAGGGATCCACAGGGACTAGCACTGAGCTTGATGATGTTTAATAGTTAATGTTTCAGTCAATGACCCCAAAATAAATATAATAAAGTCATTGCTGATGAGATTTGTGAGCAACAAGGATAGGCATGATACATAAGAAGTTGCCTTGCAAATCATGTTTTAGAGATTCGTAATCATTCTGCAGCTACTCTGGACCAGCTCTCTCAGCCTGTCCTCATAAGAGAGATGCTCCAGTCCTGTAATCATCTTCGTAGCCCTCCACTGGACTCTCTCCAGTAGTGCCATGTCTCTCTTGTACTGGGGAGCCCAGAACTGGATACAGCACTCCAGCTGTGGCCTCACCAGTGCTGAGTAGAGTGGGGGGATCACCTCTCTTGACCTGCCGGTAACATTCTTCCTAATGCAGCCCAGGATACCACTGGCCATCTTGGCCACAAGGGCACATTGCTGGTTCATAGTTAACTTGTTATCCACCAGGACTTTCAGGTCCTTCTCTGCAGGTCTGTGCCACACAGAGTACGTGAACAACAGCAGCATCCCCTAAGCCAGCATGCCTGCAACAATGTAAGAAGAGCGAGAACCTTTCTTTTTTCCCTCAGAATACTCAATCTCAATTAAAAAAAAAAAGTACTTCTAATGCCATGTGAAGCTAAGGAGATACACTAATCTCTCTGAGAGACTGAGTATCATCACTGAAGGATCAGTCTAAACCTACTTGATTATGAAATTATAACACTAAGGCAAGAGTCTGAGACAGCAGCTTTACATTCAAACAAAATTACTGGCCTTATCTGTAAATAAAAAATTAACTTTTAACCCTCACACACACTTGCTTGTACAATACAACTGTAACTTTCAGGACTTTTCAAGTATGTCTTCAGTTTAAATAACAGGCATGACATAAGACCTATATATTATCATAGAACTGAATCACAGAACCATTTAGGTTGGAAAAGACCCTTAAGATCATTGAGTCCAACCATAAACCTAACACTGCCAAGTCCACCACTAAACCATGTCCCTAAGCATCACATCTACATGTCTTTTAAATACTCCCAGGGATGGTGACTCAAATCACTTCCCTGGGCAGCCTGCTCTAATATTCGATAATTCCTTCATTGAAGAAATTTTTCCTAATATTCAGTCTAAACCTCTCCTGGTACAACTTGAGGCAATTTCCTCTTGTCCTCTCACTTGTTACTTGGGAGAGACCGACACTTACCTTACTACAGTGTCCTTTCAGGTAGTTGTAGAAAGCGATGAGGTCTCCCCTGAGCCTCCTTTTCTCCAGGTTAAACAACACCAGTTCCCTCAGCTGCTCCTCATAAGACTTGTTCTCTAGACCCTTCACCAGCTTCGTTGCTCTTCTCTGGACACACTCCAGCACCTCTATGTCTTCTTGTAGTGAGGGGCCCTTCTGCTGACAAGAAGTTATATTTGTGCTTTCTTTCTGGACAGTTCTTTAATATCATGAAACACCTGTGTCTTTGCCACAAGCTTTAGCATTGACTTTCCCGATAGGAAACACATTGCCAACCTAACACTGATCTCTTTTCCCAGATATTTATGAGCATGATGAACAGGACAAGTCTTAGCACAGAACCTTCTGGGACTTCATGATGAATCTGATCCTACTCCCACCATCTGTTTCTCAGTTTTTCATTAATTACAGGCTAAGCAGACCTTTTATTTCCATGATATACCCTTACTTATCCAACTATTACTCCAACCATGTGAATATAACTCAGATCACAGTTTCTCGGCTGGCATATAGAGGACCACAAAAATGAACCTTGAAAAGAAATCTGAACTTGGAGGAGGTAAGAAAACTTATGGGCAGTTCATATTGAGTATTTAATGTACAAGAAACAGCACAGCCATAACCAAAGTAAAATAACCTAAGTCTATTTATTCATGAGCTATAACTTCCAAATAACTCAAGATTTTTTTATATGTTGGATAAGGAACAAAGCTCCCCAAAGGTCAGATAATTGCACTTTTTTGTTGGTTTTGTTTGTTGTTAATTAATGCTTACCTCTGTTTTTGGACCAATTACATTTTCTTTACTTGTGATAACATGGGGCTTCTGCCAGGAATAAAAGTAGTGTTTTATTGCATTCAAGTCTGCTCTTTGCCTGCTAAAATCCTACATGTTTTTATTCTCCAGACTTCTCTGGCATCTTCTCACACATTAAATCTCACTTCTGTGATAAAGGTTGAGACAAGTGAAAGCGAAAGGGTCAAAGAAAGACCACAAAACAGCACAGAGGGTTGAAGGGAAGTATAAGACTGAGTTCTGCAAGTCTTACTAGTACAGTAAAAGACTCACCAGCTCTGCTTGTACTCTATTTCTTTACCTCATCAGTCTGCATTCCAGTTTAGTCTATAAATGGTTTGGGAAAAGACTATACTGTGTATTGTCCAAGACCTAGCACAACAAAGTCAACACTGCTTGACTCACAGGCAACACAGTTCAGCTGAAAGCTCTTTATAACCAGACCATTCCTTAGAAATGCTTTCCTTTTTGCTCTCTGCTTCCTCTTCACATCTGCGAAAGTTATATTCATGTACCCTAACATCTCACCCACATTTGCCCCCAGAAAGGAGGCAATTGATCCATATGCTGTTACCCAGTGTCTAGGTAACAGGTACCGCAACTTAAAAGACCTCAGCCTAAGTTGTTCTGTGTTCAGCAATCAGAAGTTACCTTACAAAACAATTTATTTTTAGCTTTTCTTTAAATAGCATAAATCACAATGCTACAGTTGCATATCTGGACAACAAGAAACACACACACCTTTCCAAAGCCATTTGCTTGAATTTCCTTGTTGTCTCTACTACCAAAATATTCTGACAGCTCCACAAATTTCTCCATGGGGTTAAAAGATTTGGGTTGAGTGGGAAGGGGATTTAAAATCTTTCTTCCTAGGAGAGCCCTGAGGAACTTCCTTAAAGAACAGATGCTAAAAAGCTACCGTGACCTCACTTCATCTGAAACCCAGACTGGATTCTTACATAAGCACGAGGTTAATGAGTTGAACAGTCTGACATGCTCATTTGATAGGCAGTGATGAAAGGCCAGCTGTCAGACTTAATTTGCTTGAAGATAAGCTGATTTATTGTTTACAAGTAATATGGCTGGCACAGGGCATGTCTCTGAGTAATGGTGTATTTCAGACATTATCACAGAAATATTGAATTCTGCTAGAGTACCTTCACTGTCCAGAAAAATAAATACAACTTTTGAAATTCTGCTTCAAGCTATCATTTTTCTTTATCTTCCCATGTGAAAAAAAAAAAACAACCCACATTTTTTTTCCCCAATATGTTTCCCCCCCCCATCCAGCTGGTACACCACAACTTGCTGCTATCATTTATATCTATCTATGCACAGCCACTTAAATTGTACTCACCTGTAAGTTTTAAAAACTGAATTGCAGCCTACTTATAAGCAGATTTAGGAAAACTTTTTTGGTGCTGCTATAGCAATCAATGCTACAAACTCTGCATATTTCCTCACTTTCCACTTGTATCAGTATCTCCTGATAGTCTTATGTTTTACCACCATTTTGGATCGAAAGGAAAGCTCAGACCTGCTAAATAACAAAGATCCAGAGAAATTAATCTAAAAGCCAAAACCAGGCCTGCCACATGAGTCTTAGTGTTACATTACTTTTTAATGAATATTGAGCAAGGAGTTTTAAATAGGAAAAAATTAATCAAATTGCCTTTATAGAATAACCAACAGAACGAGAGTTAAAAGCATCAGAAGAGACAGCAGCACTGCAGGACTACAAGGTACAGAGAAGCTGAGTGACAGGATAAGTAGGCAGCAGACTGAGAAGAGATACCACAGTGAAACAATCAGAAAGGATGGAGGTACTTTGCAGAGAAACTGGACAATGTACAAAAGTCAAATGCATTGTCCTTTTGCTGAGAGAAAAAAAATAACCAAGGCAGAGGTTAAACAGGGAAAGTTCTCAAGCTGTTTAATAGAAAAGAAAGGGTGAGGAGGCTGGGGGGCCTCTCTACTGGAGAAGGCAGGAACAGGGAAATGGAGGTGACCAACTACCACTGCCTGCCTGCTCCAAAGCCAAGTCATTCTGAGATGGAGAAAAAGGCAGGAGATTAGACAGAGAGCAACACAAAGAATAATGAGGTTAGTCTTCTGTGAACAGAAGATTTTGTGTTTAAGATCTGAAGTGGGCCTTCCAGAAAGAGCAAAAGCCGAGAAGTAAGGTAAAATCAGATACCCTGGTTTCTCTCGCCTCTGCCTCTACTTCTCCATTTTCTGCCCTTCTCCAATTTCACAGGTAGGAAACATTTGCTCATTCAGTCTTGGAATTCCCATCCCCATCTCCATACCTACTCCACTTTCAGTTTCTCCTCTTGATGTGCACTAAAATTACTCTTGCCAAACTCTCAACTCTTCATTGTCCGTACTTGTCCTCTACACATCACTGTATCCTCTTAACAATTTGTTGCATCAAAGAGCAATAGTGCAATGTTTGTAAACACCATTTAAAAGTGTTTGTAAAATGGGCTGTAGAAGAGATAAAAATGAACTGGTATTTCATCTTTTTTTTTTTTTTTTTTTTTTTAAACCAGACAGAAAAGCTTAAAAATACTACAGTGGTTCATTAAAAAGAGGACACACTGAGGTAATATTTATTTTATAAGGGTTATTTTTAAAATACCAGGTACACAGATTTGGTATCAGGAGACACCGCAATGGCATTTTATCTTAGTCAAGGGCATTTATATTAGTGAAAATGAAGGCAGTATGTCTTCTTGTGAGGGAAGGCTGGAAAGAAACAGCACAAGCCCCAGCAAGAAACAAATCATCTGCAGCCAACAGGAAGCTCACGTTTCACATTTACCCAGAGTTTTGTAGAGATGATTTCTCAGGGAACAAGGCTTGAATTGTTCTCATTTTGCTTGGAAAGAAAGGGCTACAGTCCTCCTATGAAGAGTCAGCTCATGAGCCATTCACAACAGTAGCAGCATAAAAGAAACATTTATTGGTTTTGACACAGGAAAAGAAGGGAGTTGTATTAAGTGTCCTAGACATCACCATCAGAGCAACAAGGAAGCCTCCCACCAGGCTTCGCCACAGCCACAACTTCCAACTCTTAATGCCAACTTATGCCATGCCTGTCTCTGCAGCACCCAATTACCTCCACAGTTTGAAGTACTTGAGAGCTTTTCTCCCTGGTAGATGGCTGCCCTACCAAGAAAGGCTTCAGATACTTGATGGCCTTAATATGTATTATTTACAGAAGAGGGCTTCAAAGTAATTTTTGTACTTCAGTCTTGAGGGAGGGTAATGTAGTGCCATCTGATCTCAGTACAGCAGTGTCTTCTGTTGGCCACCGCTTGCTGAAAAAGCTGCACATGCACCTTTGCCTCTCAGGATGAACTATGCCGTCATGCAAAACCACCACCCTCATTATACAGTCCCTTTCCAGAGATGTTTGCGTCAGTTCTGTGATTAACTTTACAACAGCTACAGTTTTGAAAGCTGCAGGCTGCATAAAGAAATATAGATTTATCAACTCATATTGCTCTCATTACAAGAGCTGATGCAAAAATGGAAAATAAATTAAAAGTCAGTACTGATTCTGAAGTTCTGCCAAGTGTATTCTGAAGTATATTAATTGTCTCTGGGAGAGAAATTGCACATTCAGGAGGACCATTCCTTCCTGTCTCAAGTAACAACTACTTACTAAAAAGTCTTCATTCAGCCGTAAAATCTAACATGAAAATCTTGTTGAAAAAAACCTGCTGAAGGTCAGTCCTTTAATGCAGGCTAATCTTTCTTCTGAAACTCATTGGTTTTCCTTACTCAAGTGACTACATTTTCCCATGCTCATAGAGGGGAAACACTCTGAGAATATAACCTCACTGGTATGGCAGTTTATTTTTCCTGCTTTAAGCAATAGCATTTTTCCCGTGTCCTACACTGGGATTCTTATGTGGACCAAGTAAAATTCCATATGATACTGCTGGTTTTGTCTCTATTTGCTGGCAATTTCTGTCTCCCTTGTTTATGATCCATGTCCTCCTTGCTATACCCCTAATTATCTCCTTAAATACCTCAATCCTTAGCAACACTTGACTTCTCAAAGCCAAGACAAAAGTAGATACGCGCTTTCAGAAATGCAGGCATTCCGAAACAGAGAGAGAGGAATGACAGATTCTCTTGTTTTTTTTTCACTCCTTTGGCAATTTTAAGTGTCTCAAATTTATCATCCTTTCTGCCTGTAAAACAGACCTACGACATACATTTTGAGTATGTGAGCAATGTAGCTTTGCCGACTGAATCTTATTAGTGGGAAATTTTTTTTTACCTTCTTTTACTACAGTCCTATTTCTAGTTGAAACTGCTGCCATTACCTGGATTAACCCAATGGATTAACAGGTCATCTTTTTTTCTTTTAACTTTTAAATTACTGTTTATTATTTTATTGTTTATCATTCTTTTAACTTGCAGGCTTATTCTAATGATGACTTTCAAAATGTAGCACATCCTCAATGAAAAAAAAAAAAAAACCAAAACAAAACAGCACATTACTTGTATTGTATTTATCTCCAAATTTGTAAAGTTCTGTAATTATTAATAAAATTCAAATGGAGTCAGTAAGAACATTTTTTTTAATAATTAAAAAAGAACATTCTACTGCTAGAAAGATTAGTCTTTGAGTCACCACAAGCAATGTGACATCCTGCAAGATGCCACAGTGTACATGGTATGCCAAATTCAGATCGACCCTTCTGAAGTGCACAGATGGAGCAAGTAGCCACCACACTTTGCACAGCATAATATCTCTTTGCTTCTTGGAATGTAGATTACTCTTTCCTAAATACATATTGATGTATTTGACACCTGCATCCCAACTAACAGACCTGGCCAGGTATGCAATGGTATATTTATGAGTAGTGGTGTGGTCCACACACAGTCTATATCCCATGAGAACTTGAAGAACATTAGCAACCCTGAACCCTGATCCTAAATTTCTGGCGAGTTACCAGAAGTCCCTCTGCTGAAATGCACTGTATGATCCTAAGGGAATTTACACGAAAAGTGGATTTAATTTGTTTTTTAAAAATCTTGAAATTAAATGTACATCTCTCATCATGCCACTGACATCTACAAGTTACTAAAATCTTTGTGCTAGAATTGCACAGAGAAATCCTTTTGCATTAGAGCATCGTCCTTGTATTTCAAAAGCATTCATCTTCTGTCACTTAAAATGCAAGACAATTGGCATATCAGCATGATCCAGGATAATAATGCACTAGTTGAAATTAAGCCAAGCTCCAACATTGTATCACTAACCTGCTGTCATATGCCAAGTAATTGTGTACCTGCAACATTGCACACAGAACCTACTTGCAAAGCATTTAAATTAGGCTGGCATACATTTCAAGACCTTCCCGCAAGAATGCAGATGAGCAATTATTCTAGTTCCACTCCTGCTTCTTAGATGTTAGGCCATAATTAACTACCTTACAGATAAAAAGTGGAGGTACAAATACTTCTACCTGGAGACAGAAACTGGTGAAGAGATCAGTAGGAAGTTGGGAAGGGAAGTAAAGTTAACCAGATTAAGAACAGTGTTTATGTAATTGAGACACATTATACTGCAGCATTAATTTTAGTTCCACGGGAAGGAAAGATGTAGGAAGTAGAAATGACATTTTGTTTGTATCTTCTTCATCAATACATTGAGCAGAACAAGACAGATCCAGTAACTTCAGAAGAAGAACACAGCAGTCAAAAGATCAGCTTACAAAATTTCGGGACACTTATATTAACATTTAGATTTATATACTCCATATATTTGAGTGTGACAGCTGAGCTTGTCAGAGCTTCAGGCAGGAGAAAAGCCTGTAAGCACAAATATTGACGACAGCACTAGTGACTTGAGTGAAGAGACTGACCTGAGACATGTCAGTTGTCATGGTGACATCCCAGTGCCTGTTTTACTCTGAATTTTTACATACTAGGAAAAGTTAGAGAGAATTTTTTAACTCTAGAGACTATTACATTCAACAGCAGCTATCAGCTAACTGATTTTAACTGTGATTTTATTTGGTTTCAGAAAGAACAAAGATAAAAATTTTCCGAAGTGTAGGCTTGTAGACCTCACCAGAATAGGAAAGAACAGCTTTAACAGACAGCCTTAACAAAATCCTATAAAACTGATACTTTGAACATTGACCACAACATTTGCACAACCTTAGATTTAAGATTCAGATGTCATATTTTAGAAGAAAAGATGCAATCAACTTTCTACAATTCAAACTATGAGGAAAGTCCTTATGATACCAAGCACATTTCAAAGCCACATGTCAGAACAGAACCTATTTAACTAAGCAAAAAAAAAAAAAACAAACAAACGAGGGGGTTTAGTCAGGAATTACACTTCACAATAGGTTTCTATTTTCTTATAACTTCATTTTTAGTCCCCAACTCCGGTTACGGAAGATTTTCGTGGGCAACATTGCAGCCCCTGACCCAGCCTGATGTGGATCTCCACATCACCAGTGATGGAGATCTCTCTCATGCTAAATGAAGGTCCAGGTTTGTTTTGCAGAAGGTTGCACAGGGGAGAAGCTAGGTGGTGGGCAAAAGCCCTAATATGTTCTGTCCCATTCTGGACAGCCCTGAAAAACGCAATTGGGGTTGTGCACGTCACTAAAGAGCTAAGCTGAGCACTATAAAAAGTCATCCTAAATAATCTACATCCATTATGCTTTATAACAATGGAATCTGGTTAGAGAGCAATATTCCTAAATATTACTCAAGAAAAATTTACATCTGTCTCACATGTCAGTTAGGGGCAACAAGCCCATATAAAAGAAAAGGTGAAAAAAGCCCAAATTTTGCATACTTTGCCCGGTCCAGTGCTTTATCTACAGCACTACCTTCTGGAGGAAGACAATTTTTACAGGAAATGCTTCTTGATCATGTAAAGTGTGAGGAAAACCGAAAACAAAACAAGACCTGGACTCCGATTCTATGATTCATACTCCTGTTTTTCATTAAAGCCAGGAAGCTGTTCTTACCTTGCTATGAACTGACTTCTCATCAGCGCTCCACCGAATACGAACTGCTTGAAGCACTAAACTGAAATCATTAATCACTTAGTAAATATAATTCATGTGCTTCTAGAATGAACATCAAGATGTGTCAAAGAACAGATGAAACCACGTAATGTTTCACCTATCTCAAAACCAACCCAAGCACATGCATAGACTAAGAAATATTAATAACAAGCTCTGTCTCATAAAGAAGGGAGCCAACACAGGCAAGCTACATTTTGATACATAACTTTTGGAATGTTCTAGATAATGAAACAAAATATTTTTTATTTGGCTAACAGCACCAAGAAGGCATGGCTCATCTGTTCCTGGAAACTTCTCTACATTCAAAAAATCTGCTAAAGCACTAGACCTACAAAAAGATGCAGAGGATGACATTTCTGTTGAAGAAAACTATAAAGCAGAGAAAAGATAAGGAAAATAAAGGCAGTTGGGAGGGGTTTTTTTAATCAATGCAGAGGTCAATAATTTTATTTTGAAAGGTTTTCCTTTTCATTGCCTGTTACTATTCTTTACTGCAGCTTCTAGGGTGATGGTAGTGAAACACCCCTGTAGTGAAAATAATCTATTTTCTCAGCATTGTTGTTGGTATAGAAGCTCCTTGCAGTGATTCCAATTAAATAATCTAAAAATATTTAAAATCTTGAAAGCATCCATACTCCAGGCTTAGATTTAATTTAATCTTGGCCCCGTCTGAACTTCTGACTTCTGGAATCCAAACTAAACTGGTTTAGCCTTCATTAACCCTACATCCATTCCTTAAGAACTTGCCACCTTGGAGACAAATCCTCTGTGCACAGAAATATCACAGAGGTGAAGGTCTTTGGCTTGGATTACTGTGTTACCTCAAAGCAAAATCCATATTAAAGGCCTTCTTCCAGTTCCATTATTCTCCTGTTACCTGCTCACTTCCACCCAAAACTTGTCAGCATCTCTGCACAGAATTCTCACTGTTTTGTCTCTCCCCCAAGCCGCCTTCTTTTTTTTAATCTTTCTTTACGTGTATCTTGTCCTTCAAATGACACTCAAACAACTCTGACACTGGTTTCCAGCAATTTCAGGAAGTTTTAAGGCAAGATTCCTTTTAGAATTAACCATCCTGAGTTCCATAACCCATTTAGATTTCTCTCTAATTAATGCTGTGTATCTCCCACTGTCATTTTGTAAGAACCCCTGCATTACCATGATTAAAGTTGAAGCTTATATTTAAATAAAGGATCGGTGTATACAGCCTATATTTCTTTTAAATGCTACAAAATTCACCGTATGTAACTTTATAAAGCATTTTATCTATTTTTATACGTCCTTTCAAAAAATACTAATTACCAATACAACCATCCCTCCTCCTCAGCTTTGCCTCCTACAAGAAGCCTGAATAATTGAAACTTTCATTTTACTCGGAACTTCCACTAGTTAATTACTGTCTAACAGCACATTTCAAAATCAATTCAAAATGGTTAGCTCCCAGGAAGAAGTCTTTAAAAAAAAAATGCTGCAAAGTATACTAGTCAGCTCCAGTTTACGGATACTTGAAAAGTACTAGTATTTATGGTGATCTCAAATTATGTTTTTTCTGGGAAAGTCAACAGTGACCACTAATACAAATAGATGTCACGTGACAAGGTAAAATCAAAAGGTGTTTTAGCAGAACCCACACTTCTCATACATTTGGAAAACAGTCTACCAGGCCTTTCCTACTTCTGCTGTCCACAGTCAGAACAAGAGACTATGGATGAAACGGAAGACTTCTAAACTCTAAACCACAGCACTGCCTCAAAACAGATGCACAAGGGCAGCTTATGCTCAGCTACTGCAACCCACTGCTGAACTCAGGGTGCAGCCATACCCATCACTTTTACAGCTGCAACTGCCGCAGTTCTGAAGTCTAAAAGGACAACCTTGTATGTGAGAAATAATACCTAGAAAAATTTTATCCAGAGAGTTCCTAAAATTATTATTAAAATGTGATGGATTTATTTAAAAAAATTAAATGCAGTGATTGATACATAAAGGATACTGGAGTAACGACTACTGTGCAACTTAGGTAACATCACTAACCTCAAATCCTCACCCTTGGTGTTGAGCAGTACTGGGTGGCCATCTATTAAACTAGTCCATCAAATGTAAGGTCTGTAAGACTTTCACAAACTTAGTGTCTCTCTAAGCACTATATACACAAATGGCCTCTGCTTTTTACCAAGGCAAGACTCTGAACATCTGCTTAAAAAGCAGATGTTGCCAGTGCAGAAAGTTGCATCAAGGTTAATCTGCAGTGGAGTTCACTGCAGCTGATACGAATATTACGAAGTGCAAAGGATTAACATAGAGCTACAGTTCTATTCCAAAGAGCTTCTAATTACAATTATTCTGCAGCCACACTGCCTGCATTTCGAATCAATCCAAAGCACTGCCACTTGCATGGTTGAAGAACAGCTACATGTCTAATTTGGGTGTCATTCCCCATTCCATACTTCTCCAGAAGTCCTGTCTAAGGAAGCTTTCTGCTTCTGGTCTAAACTCAGACTACCAGTACCTTCAAATCCTACACATGCCTTCAAAGAAAAGTGGCAACCAGTTTTGGTTTCGAGAGAAAACTGCCTCATACTCTTTGACAAGCTAAACTGTGCACCCTAAAGCACCCCAAAGCCACTGTTTGTTTTCCAAAAGACAGCGCTGAATCCCAGCAACACATTAATAAAGAAATCATAAAAAAAAATTACCACCACTATGTGTATATGAAAAATAATTTCAGTGAAGATTTAATCCATCAAAGAGCACAGTAAGAAGGGAAAAAAGTTCCAGTGAAACAACTCAAATTTGGTGTAGGAATAGCCTAAACTCTGAAACATGCAGGTGGAAGAATTGCATCTTATAATTACACAGTGAAATCCACATGCAAATAAACATCTTTTAACAGAAAAAAACCTACAATAATATATCAGTAAATTCTTGGCTTGTCATCAAAAGGTACATTTTCATTTCTGAGTGGATGTGTTAACCTAGTCTAACTAAAAATTAGTCCATTGGGTGGTCCAGCCTATTTTTTTTGCCTTTTTTTTTTTTTTTAAAGCTTGCAAATCTTAAGTGTTAAAATGTAGACTGAAAAATAAAAAATCAAGTCTTCATAACTACACAGGAAACAAGTCACCATATGGTTCCCTTACTACATAGGCAAGGGAGATTTAAAGAATGTCTGAAGTCCTCAATAGCAGTTTGCAATTATAAAACAGTAATTTGATCTGCACACAATGACAAACCATTCTTGAAGACTGACTTAACACTGACAATTTTCAGCTCAAGTTCCATAGTTTTGCTCCTTCTGTGGCCTGGAGAAGAGCACAGGAAGCAGCTGTTAGATGCTTGGTGATATTAGGGTTTTCCAGCAGATGTGGTAAACATATGCAAGCAGAAACATCTTTGAGTGGCTACAAAGGAGTAGAATCATGATAAATTTCTATCTCACAGTGGGCTTCAGCAAACACAAGCAGGGGCTCCTGCCACTTGAATAACTCTTAAGCTTGGATAAGCAGTATGCTTCTGGCACTGAAACTGTTCCCTGGCAAGTTTTCCAGGAAGCTGTTCTGGCGTGGATTTTGTTATACGGGACAGCATGACTAGACAGGGTTAGCTACAATGGTTACATGCCAAAGTAGAATAGTAGCATAGTTTGGATTCATGTTATAAAATCCTAGTTGTTCAATTTCATTTGTATTGGAATGGGTAAAACTCAAGCCTAAAGCTGCTTTAAACTTCCAGAACAGCTCCCCTTAACCTAACGGAAAACTGTTGCTGACTGTTGTCTTGTAAACATAACTATAATTAAACCCAAGTATTTCTGGTTCCTGCTTTGATGGCAAAGAGATCCTACACCTCAGTGGAAACACTGAGCCAAACTAGACCTGAGCACACTGCCCGGCTACGAGCCAGTGGCCCCACCAGCAGCAGGCAGCCCACCGCTTCAGGGGACAGCCCAGCCGCAGGTGCACAGATGTGCTGTGCCTGCTGGGCCTCTCCCAGCTCACAGGATGGCTGGGTTCAGCCCTACATTTTAAGAGCCAGAGGAAAATAAATAATGTATTTTTTGTCAGTAAACTCAGCAGGCACAACTCTGAAGATATCTGCGGAGGATGTCCACTGAAGGGGTGCCTTCAGCAAAAACTCCAAAAGCAACACCAAGTTACTGTATTTCTCTCCCCGGATCCCTGAGGCATCAAAAGTCTAACAGTGAGAGTTCTACTCCTCTGCGTACTTCACAGCTGCAAACAGGGCTTTGCTGATCTACTTACTCAGCATCAGTTGTGTAAGACTTGAAAATTGGTGTTTGTTTTCAGGAAAATTCAAGACACTACTGTGAGATATCCTAACCAAAGGGGCTCAGTTATCTCATTTGATTTGATTTGATAAATGACTGGAAATAGAGGTGCAAAACAGATAGCAAAATGCTAACCTGGTCACATTATTTTTGCAAGCCAACAACTTTGCAACAGAATGGTTTATTTTTTATGCATGATAAAGAGATTCTCATTAAGTACCCAAAATCCAATTCTGTCATGCATGCAAAAATTAATTCCTACTGTAACAAGTGGATTTTAACTTGGTGTTTTGTGTTCTTGTGTAAAGCAGGCTGAAAAAAACATCAGAATTTTTCTCATTGGGAAATGAAGATTTGGTTTAATTAAAACATTTTGTGAGAACATAGTCATTTCATCAATATTTTAAACAAAAACAGTGCCAATGTTTTTGAAGTGCTCCATCCTCAAATGAGATTGATATTTTGTCCCAATTAAGCACAAAACTCTTGACATCTCAGAATCTCCCACAGAGTGAGAGTTCCTCGTGATCAGTAACAGGCTTGAAGCTTGAGTCTACAAGCGGCTGTCGTGATCCATTTCAAAGGGTATTCACTTGTATTTACGGCAGAAAAGCTCTTCACAAATATGAACTGGTAAAGTCTTGGGAAAAAACACCACAAAAATAATAACTTAATGTAAACTCTTTGCTTCTTCAACAGCATTTTATTGTTCCTTCAAATTAAAAGTGTCCACATCCTATTTGCAGCAAAACTAAGATTTCTTTCAAGAAAATCCACAAAAAGTACATATTTTTAAAGTATTGACACTTCAGTTTTGTACATATGTAAACAGGATTGTTCCAGTGACACTACTGAACTACCCTCAATCACCAGCTTAGAGCAGCTGAGGGCACGAGCAGGGCCAAGAAGTTAACTCACAGCCATGTGATCTTCACAGCAAAGCAAACACGATAGTGAAATGCTCTTGAAGTTCATCACTTCCTAAACATTTCAAATAATCTCAACATATAATTTTAGGAACTCTTTTTTCTCCCTTCCTTTACAAGTTTTACCTGGAATCTATCACAGCATTCAGTACTGGCAGTATTAGGAGAGAGGTGAGGTGTGAAGTTCATTTAGCATGGTATACATATATTCTGAAGAAAGACACCAAAACTATCCCACTTGAAAGAAAACACCCCATCATAACCAAACCTTTTTTTTTTTTTGTCAATGAGCTCTTCAATAGAAGGAATAATTCCATAAATATTAGCTCTCATAAGTGTAAACTGATGGAGTTGGTACAACTGATTGCAGGTTTCCTAATATTTCTGAACTTTCTGAAATACACTTTTCATTCCATTGGCAAACATTTGTGTAAGAAACTGATACAGAAAGATTTAAAAAACATCTTCCCATGTACTTTTGTGAAGTTCTTAGACAGAAGCAAAGATAACACAGTCTAATCATTCCTGATCTACAGGAGTTCTTGTAGAACTTGAACTGCTCAGAAAAGGAAGGTGCTCCTATACTGGGTGGAAGCAAAGCAAATACCCCATTTTGTTTATCCATACCTCTAGTTAACTGGGAAATGTTTTCCTTGAGGAACATCTCTTTAGTAACTGATTTTCCCAAATATATGTTTGGTACAATGCAACATACATATCAAAACCACCCCTGAGATTCTGTACTCCTGACTACTGATCACTATGCTCAGCAACTGAATAGTCACCAGTTGCTTTTGGCTTGAGCAGAGGGGTGGATGAGAGCAGCAAAGCTTTGCCAACAATATTGTGGAGCGATATCCAGAGCTGGGGAGCACCAACTCTGCTGGAGAGAGTTGGAGGCTTTCCCTCCTCCTCTATGCTCAGTATGCTGCTGGCCAGTAACCAAAAAGCAGTACTGAATGGTGGCTATATATTACAAGACAACTAATGTCTGAAAGGATGAGAACTAAAATAACAAGAACCACAGAAGAATCTTCTGACAAGCAGGTTTACAAACTAGCATCACCACAGGGTTAAGAATGCTACCTAGTAGCCTGGCGCAGCATGGAAACACAGAAAATAACATAAAAACATACAGGCAAAGTGAATTTACTTGAGATTCCTTTTCACTGCCAAAGCAAAAATAAGGCAAAAAGGAAAAACTTTTGTAAGTGAGCTGTTAACTATGTAAGTGATATAAAACAGGATATAGGCTGAAATGTTTCATCAGGATATACGCTGAAATGTTTCATCATAAAGGATGAAATAATCCCCTGCCATTATCATCAAAGGAGGATGCTAAACAGCAGCTCCTCCAGGAATGGTTTTGAACCAGTAAACTTGGGGATACCTTACAGTTAAGACCTGTAGAAGAGGCTGAGTAAGGTTCTCTGAAGCAATAGAAGTCCAGAAAGACTGGGAAAAGGGTCTAGTCCAACAATCCAGGGAACTGAACAGGGTTAGCTGGGTAATTTAAAAGCCTTGTCAATTAGACACTGGGTTCTGGGAAAATAAGATGGTAGCTGATGTGGGGTTCAAGCAGTTAAAAGAAGGAAACATAATGAATGACAACTGGGACACATTTATGGAAAACAGGTCTTGTTAAACTAAATTGATATTTTGTGACTGTGGAAATAGTTGCTTTAAATGAGGCATGCTGCCTCTGATAGATGAACTGTTAAACACTAGTGCCTGCTGTAATAAGACCAAAAAGAGCAAATAAAGTGCTTGTATGTACAAAATGGGATCTCAAGTAGTGGTACAGAGGTGATGCTATCCCTGTGTTTTGGGTTAACACAGATGTTCCTGGAACACTGGCTGCTCTATGACATTGGCATTGAGTTGGAGCTTTTAGAGAACAGCTAGTGGAACAACCAAGGGATCAGAACATAGCCCTTTACTACAACATTCAAGGAGACCTATCCACTCATCTTGCCAAATAGAAGGTAAAAAGGACTAGAGACTAAGCAGCTACATAGGAAACAGAAACTTAATTATTTAAGAATTTCTGCCTAGCTTACAAAGACCTAATCAAGACAAATTACTGTAAGTTGGAGCTAGATAAATTCAAATCAAAATGTGCACCATGTTTCTCAACAAAGGAACATATTACGCCACTTAGAGTAACTACCAAGGGTTATGGTGGATTTTTCAGTCACTGGGAACTTTTTAAATATCAATGTTTATGCTACAGGGATGGTATTAAAATATAGCTGCACGCCTGGGAGCCAAAATGAGAACAGTAAACCCCTTTGTTCTACTTTACATGGCAGATCAGGGTAGGTGACCACAATAGATCATTCTGATCTTTTAATCTCTGCACCCATGGATAATTTCCCTTCATTTTTTCTTTAAGAGATAATCACTGTGCTCTGTTACAGACAAAGTCCTCCTATTGCTTCACAAGGCACTGAAAATAGTACTTATTTTGTACTTCACTGCAGTTTTGAACTAAAGCCATTACGGTAACAGCTCATCAACTCAACAGTTTTAGGATGCTTATTTGCCTTATTCCACTCCCTCAAGAAAGCCACTGCAGTTAGTTCAGAAAGTGACCTACTTGACTGAGAAATTCAGGTCCAGCAAAAGCACCATCAGCAAGTACTGCATCTTCCATGGTGCTGTGTATTATGTTCATAACGTGCTGCTCTACAATAATCCAGTCTTCTCTTTCAAACAGGAAGATAAAACCAAGATCAAGACAAAAATCTCACCACAACAATGCCTTAACAACAATGGTTACGATGTCTTTATTATTCACTTTCTAGTCCTCCCAATAATGAGAACTAAACAAAAGTATATTTTTTTCCATCAGTAAATACCATGCCTCACTTAGACATTTGTCCCAACCACTCCCCTCTGGTAAATCTCTGTATTAATGTGACATGCTGATGGCTCACAGGAAATCTTGAATGGTCTGCACATGTTGGAAAGAAGGATGGAAGTTAGTCCTTTATGTTTTGTCACTAAATTAAGAATTTAATGGGAAATGTATTCCCATGGCTTTAAGCACATCTGTATGCTGACATGAACAGCTGCCTTGGAAACTAAAATGCTCAAAATATAAGAACAGAAGACAAGTTAGCTAACAGTTTCAGAACTGTTCCCATCATTAAATAACTACATTGTTTATCAATCTCTACAGTGTTACAGGAACTGCTGCAAAGTAAATCTGTCACCAGACGTTTCACCCATGCAAAACAAGGTTCCTTCCTGCACAAGGTAGCTTCTACCATTTGTGCCAGATGGGGTTTTTTTGGTGCAAGGGGGGTTAGATTTAGGAGAGAATTACCACAGCCCTGGTTATAGCTAGTCATTATATCAGCACTCTGATATCTGGAGGGGAGTAAAACCATAAAATGATGGGTTTTATGTTCTCCATTCATGCAAGATGGAGCCACTGTTTTCACTTAAACATTTCAATATTGCAAATGGTCATTCAAGATGCACACACACCAGTGAACCAAATTATACCTGTTGAGGGGAACAACTTTCAGATTTGTGCACACAGGAAAAAGAAAAAAAAAAAAAAGATTGCTTGGCAGGTTCATGGTCTTTCTCATGCAACTCTAGAAACTGTAGAATTTTCACCAATAAAAAAGCAAAATGTGAGTTTAGATGACTGTTCAAAACATACCATACTGACAAAGAAGTCCTATTTAATAAAATTGTGATTTATTTCAATGTGGGGACAACGTGATACATACAGGCATTGATATACAGGAATAACTTATGAAGAGCCATTCCTCTGACTGAGGTAAAATCTTTGCAATTTTACATATTTTTAATTATCTCTACTACATCAAACACACTGAGATTTGAATAAGGGATACAGAATCCCACAGTAGCATATAAGAAGAATTTTCAAAAGCATTCAAAGTCATCTTTGCTAGAAGACATGTTTTTTCATTAAAAAAAAATGAAAAAAAAAAAACCAGAAAACAAAACACTGCCTTGTCTTCTCTGTTTCAGGAGGTTTTGCATTAAATTCAGAAGCAGAGTCACTTGAGACCCTCTTTCAAATATATGCCATAGACCAGGAGGCAGGGCAAGGGGGGAAGAAGGATAACCAAATGTGACTGTAGGAGAAATTAACCCATGTAACATGATGCCACCAGTGGCTATGTGGATGCCATGCGGGTTCAAAGAAATACACACCCATGTTCTTTTGCTTAATGATGCTGGGGAGTCAGTGTATAACTCTATAGTTTAGATGACATATTTCTAATAAGAATTGTCTTACCAATATGAACCTCAAAGACAATTTCTTCTGCCTTCACGTCTTCATAGGTATCACCTTGCACCTCTACAGTTCTTGGGGGAATTTATGCTAACTGTAAGACTTGCTTAGCTCTTACCAGTGACTGATTAAACAGTTCAAAATGGCAACTTCCTTCGAAATCAACATTGTTCATTATCCCCAAAAGTGCTCAAAAAGCAGAGGAAAAAAAGTTAAGCACATAATGCTTGGAGCTTGATTTCAGCTCATCCCCTTTCTTAAGGCTTAGATGACCCAGGATGTCCCAGACCTCCAGCAGAGCCCCTTGCCTTAATCTGCAATACTGCTCTTTGGAAGCAGCTCCTAATTCCTCCCCTTTTACTACAGGCTCTATGTTAGAAATACTCTCTTGAAATTCTTTTATATAGTTTAATTCACTACTTATTTCCTATTACATTCAAAACAACCCTCTTCTCTCCACATAATCAATCAAAATATGCAAAATTGTCACAACTAATAATCAATTCTCCAACATATTTTTCCTCTTTTTTTTAAATACGTTCAGATCACTGAAGTCAGCCTGTGATAAGAGCTTGATCTGTGATGAAGATGTACAATGATGAATCAAATATGTGTATATGAGATGACTAGGTCACGATAATTGATTCTGTATGAGCTTCCTTTTATCTTTCCTGGCCTCCAGCATGGCTGCGAGCTTTACCTCAAGGGATGCAGCAGCATCAGAGCAAATTTACCTCCAGACCTTTCAACCCAAAGCTCTCCATGCAATTATTCATACTGAGCTGACAAGCTTTAAGAAACTATTTCTTGGTACCCTTGTATTAGCCTCCAGATGGTCTTTTGCCACAAGCAAGGCAGCAGCAAGAGACCTGTTTGGAGAAGCCTGATCTGCCACCTTGACTGCATGCACAGTATATGCAAAGTACACAATCCTTTTCAGAAAGGTGCCGCTTTGGGGGAGGGAGGTTGGGGGAAGTTGGGGAGGTTGCTGTAAGATGGCATCTTAGCAGGTAACTGCATTGCTTCATGCACGTGGTGCAGATTAATGATTCAAACAGTTTGATACAGCAGCTATACAGTCTCTAAGACTTGCACTCCACAAAGGAAAGGAGACGGTATGGTCAGGTAATAGTCTGCGGGCTTAGTGGACTGTGAAAACCCTTGTTCATGTCAGGTACTATTTTGCAGAGAACTAATGCATGAGCTTGGTTCGGTAATAACAATTAAATTTTCTTCTGTAGCATGAAGAAAATGGAGAGAGTACTGTCACAACAGGTAAACTGCTCAGGGTCGTCGAGTCTTTGTGCCAGATTTGCAGTTTGTCATGATGTAGGTTGAAAACTCATCTCTGTCCTTCAGAAACTATAGTGAAACAAAGATTTTTGGATGAAGTTAAAGAATGTGACTAAAAAGTGACTTGAGAGCATACAGTGAGCCAGCATTGCATTTGCACCTCTGCCTAGGGAGATGCCTTGTTCTCTCCTTCCCCAGCTCTCCTACCCCTAAACAAACAAACAAAAAATCCAACCACTTAATAGAGAAAAACACTCAGGATATTATTTGTTAGAGGACCAATACATCATTTTAAGCATTCAGTTTCTACAGAGCTTAAACAGCAAAACAATCATAGATTTTAAGATCTGCTTAATATTTTTAGTATTTGTAAGGCCTTACAGGAGAGTGTTGGGCAGGGGGGGCACAGTGAGGGTTGTTTTTACAGAATGAAAGGATTAGAAGTTAAAAGACTGTGACTTTAAAAAAAAATTATTATACAAGTCAAGAAAGGTTTCAGCTTGTTGTTTGAAGACAGAACACAGTTAATGGAGGAAAGCAAACCTGAAAGGGTAATTCATTGCATTGGTCATTTCAGCCTATTTCAGGAGACACTGAATTGCCCTGGGGAAATATCTACTTATCTCTAAACAATTAGCTTAGACTAGACACAGAACTTTAGACAGTTAGTGTTAGGTGAGAAGAATCACCCCTTCCTTTATTCTCTTCTACCTCTGCACAACCCTTTGCCTGCGGGAACATAAGGAAAATATTCCCTGTTTGTTATTCACGTAGGGCCAACACTGTTGTATCCTATTCAGCACCTCAAGTTTCTTGTGTATTAATCCTCGAATCTCTAGCCTATACAGAACCAGTAGGACACAGAAATAGCTGGGTTTTGTAAAACAATAATCCGAAACCACAAAATCTCAGTAACTTTTTTCATATACTCATAGGAATATTAGTCCACAGGTGTTATCCCCTACCTCCAAACATATCACAAAGGAAAAAAAAACCCCACCACACCAGAGGCTTCAAATGGAAGTACCTCTTCAAAGACCGTCAAACCATGAAGCTAGGCTACCCCCAGGCTTTTTCAAATGAGGCACAGTAGGTAGCTGAGACAAGCAAAATTACAATTTATGTTCCTATTTTCCTTAGCAAAACATTTAATTTCAGCAAACATACAGAAAATGTATATAACTGCATTCAGACCTGGTTATCTAAAAAAAAAAATTCCTTGCTGAATTTTTATTATTCAAATAATGCACAAATATGTATCTACCAGTACCTACAGATTAAAAGTCAAACATCAGTTGTGAAAGAATTCTGTTGCCCTTAGTCTCTGCCTACTAGATTTTGATCAAAGTATCTTAAAATGTCTTACCGTTCTCCTTATAGCCACATCTGCGTTTTGCATATTAAAAAATATTCACATATAGAAACTGACAGCTCTTCAGTTTAGAAGAAAACAGTGTCACTGAGCAACTTTCTTCTTCTACTGAAACGTTTTTTTACCATCTTGCTAAGTGTCCCACCAAATTTGCATTCCTGTCTAATCATGGGCCCAATAAAGCATAGTACTGACACTGTCATCTGATTTTGGAGTGAAAAGCCAATGAAGTTTTAAAGTAATAATGGCTCTTCATGACTTGCTAGGCAAACTGACTAATGGACCTGGGCTTTGGAAAAAGAAATGCTCCCAATGACACAGAAAGGAAGGTTACAAGACTGGGGATGCACTTTAAATTATAGTCACTCGCTGAGAAATTCAGGACAGGGAAAATAGCCTGTATAGAGCTTGTCAGACTATTTAAACTCAGATGTAGAAATACAGGGAGAGTCCAATCTGCCCATCAGCCTCACATACATCTGCACAGGCAGTATCAAGAGGGTTTATTTAGGGAATGCAGATCACGCAACCTATGTTTAAGGAGATAGTATACAATGAACTGATTACAACAAATAGGGTGCCAGCTGCGACACGGTTGCTGGGTGGTCTTTCAGCTGGAGTAACAACTGTGTGGTGAGCATCTCAGTTTTGCATCAATCCTGACAGCAGTTAAAACATTGTAGGCTGGTTCTAGAGACATCCTGTATTTGAAAGTACCAGCCTCAGAAATTATTATAAGTACAACCCTAGTTTTATTTAATTATTTATTCTAACCCTCAAGGTTATAGATAGGTACCAAGTGGAAATATCCAGAAGAGGAGACGGGAAATTAGAAATAACACCAAAAATTTTTTACTTGATGCCACTCCACAAGCAGGTTGCTGTTTGGGCAGGTGGCATGCTTACACCTGGGGACTGACATTGCTCATCCTAGCTCAAGTCAGTGAGCTGACAGCTGGCTGGCAATCAGCAGTGAGCTCCATCCCATTCCTGATGAGCTTTTCAAATGACCTGTTATTCTGCTACATTTCCACAGCATAGTCTTGGATGGAAGTAAACTGTGTGTCTTTCACGATATAACTGTAGAATAACATGGCAGTGGTTCCAGGCAACATCTTCAGAGTTCATGTAAATGCTCGGCAATGAGCAGTGTTGTGGTCTCTTACGGGTGCTGCCATTTCAGGTCCTGGTGGAGCCAGTCCCTTAGTGACACAAGAAGATCCAGACCAAATACATTATTCAAGTACTTGCCACTGAAAACTTCCCACTGACTGACCACCTTCACCACTTCTGACCCTACAGCAGTAAATCAGAACTGAGAAGCAGACATAGTTCTTCCCTCCTCCAGCAGCAAGAGGAAGTTTTTGGTTACAGAAGTCAGGGAAATATTTAGGAATCTCAGGAGTGTGAGTGGATGGGTTCCCTCTTTTTTTTTTTTTTCTTTTTTTCTTTTTTTTCAGGACTTATGAGAAGATAGGCATCTTCTGATGTTCCTCTGCACAGGATGACTGGGAAGGGAAAGGATGGAGCTTGCTGCAGCCACTCCCAAGCTGCAAAGAGCAGCAGAAGAACTAAGCAGCACTGAACAGAGGCCAGATAGCATTTTGTTTTCCTAGGGAAGATGACATAGGTACACAGGTGTTGGATCAGAGCTGGATAAATGGTCCTGGATTAATTTGTAGGACAGGTTTCCAGCTTTTGCAAATGGCAAGAGTTTCCACAAGAGGAAATAAGCCCACTGCAGATTGCAGGAGCCAAAGTATTAAGACTTCTGTAAGTGTCACAAATGTAAATAGCAGTTAGTTACCTCCAACTTTTTTTTTCTTCTTTTAATACCATAATTACTTGGATCCAACTTGGACTTTGGCATTAGTAACACCAAATCCAAACCCCAAAATATATTATTTCAATGTTGCACAGAAATTATAGGAGATAGAGATCTTGAATATAACAGTGTAATTCTAAAGTAGCAAAAATATTTCTAACTTTTATGAACGGAAATACAATCCTAAGTGTACACTGCCTAGTTGCAATGATTTATTTTTTGCAGGTATTGAACTGGCAGGTAGAAACTGTGAACTTATATGTTGTGGGGACATACAGGCAACTCACAGAAATACCATCCTTACAGTATTCCCAAGACCTGTGTTGTGTTTCCAATATCTCCAAACCAGCCAAGTCTGACTTCAGTACATTGTTTGGTGATTACACCTTTAGCGACAAAGGAAACAAAAAGTTATTGATGTGACAAGGGGAGTGAAAACTGCATGCAAGAAGGAGAGCTCCCAGTAGGCAGGCAAAAGTTGTGCATACAGAAATAACCTTAGGTGTACACAAGAAAAGCAAAATCTTGTCCAAGACTAATGAAGCATTTATCTTCCAGCGTAAAAGTCTCTATGTGATGTCTCTACAGTACTTCATCAAATCTCTCAGGAACAGGGTCTGAAATGAATAAATGCACTCAATGAAGTATCTGAGCAATTAACAGGAAACATGAAGAACTTGTGGGAGGGAAGGACATACCTTAAATACCACCCCTGCCAATCTTAAATGCTTTACTCCAAGCATTTGTCCACAAGCCAAAGCCTTTCCATAAGGGAAAAGAAACAAGAGTACTTCCTTTTAATCATCAAAGGTAGTACAGAAGCAATATTCTAATGGTTAAAGGAAATATTTCCTTTTCCTCAGTAAAGTGCTCTAACCACCAGGTCAATCCATTCTAGGCAGCAGCACTTAACCCCTAATGAAACTGTTTCACTTTGCAAAGCACAACGGAGATCATTATGAGTTTAGAAAGACACCTAACATCAGGGACCATAATTTTCTAGCCCAGACACTAATGTACTCAAGAGCAAGGAAAACCTAAATGTCAGTTACTATAACCATGTTATGCTTTTGTTATTAATTTATAGTTTGGTAAGGCTGTGGTGCTCTGGTCATGCACAGAAATGCAAATCATCTATGCTGGGGGAGAACTAGACTGAAAAATTTAAGATCAATTGCTTTTTTTTTTGCTTTAACTATCCCTGGCTTTTCAGGCAAGTATCTGCTTTCACACTTGCAACTGGTGACTCATCCATAAAACCACATCATCATCATCACAAGTTGTTATGTAATCACATACTTTCACCTCAGAAGTGCCCCTCCCCTTACAGTCCTCTGCCTCTGATCACAGCTCACACCCACCACAAGCTTACTTGTAAGGACTCCACGGGACACCTTCATCTCCTCATTTTCCTGTAACTCTATCAAGCAGTCTTTGAAATTAACTTTCAGTTAAAAACTCTTTTGTTATTACAAAGGGCTGCTAACAAATCGCCTGGAAGTGCTCCCCCTTAGTATCAAGTCTGCAACATTTGGCATCCATGACACAGTAAATTCAGTTCTGCTTTTTTCTAAGCAAGGTAAGGAGATGATAAAAGGCAGGTACTGAAGCATTGACTCATAATGGAGTACCATTTACAATGCTGAAGTTAAAAAAAAAATAAAATCTAAGACATCTCAAAGACTGTTTTATTTTAACATCAAAAGAGGACAGAAAAGGCAGCTATTTAAAAAACTGCTGGCAAAGTGAAAATCCTATTTTCAGTTTACTTCCTGGCAGAAGTCTAAAAAAGATGAATGAGGAGAAAGTGAATAATTCTCTCCAGTCTTACTAATCGCAAGGTAGTACAACTTACTGCAAGACCATAGTGAATTTTTTGGAGGTACTGACATAAACTTTTTTCCTCCAAAGTTTAATGTAAGCTAATCACTCATATTTCAAGAGTAGACACTTACATATACGACAAAGAAATGCAACAGTACCCCCCTACACACAACTCTTCCTATTCCTCCCCTATTTTGCAGTGCCACCTCCAGGAGAGAATAGCTCTTCACTGTGGTAAAAGCCATCATGAAGAAGACTTCTCTGCATAAACTACCTTACTTAGACCAAGATGTAGATTAAATACTCACAGCTGCTGATACTATATTTGTTGTGTACAGAATTATTCTATATGCATTTCCTTACTTATGTTTAGTTTCAACTGCTTAGCCCCATGAAGAGGGAAGCTTTAATGTGAGCACAAAGCTATGGGTAACATCTTTTGTGCAGAGGTATCAATGAGAAGACAGCAACTACTGTTATAAATGCTACACCTGTATCTAAACATGAAAGTATTGGCAAACAGAAGTGATGGTCTATAATGTCCCATAAGAAAGATCAACTGAAGATCACTTTGAAAATGTATTACAGGAGTACTGAATGTTAAACTGAAATGGGAGGTTCACACAAATGGCCACAAATAGACAGCTCTGTATGTCAAGTAAGTCACAGAATCAGAGAACGGTTTGAGTTGGACGGAACCTTTAGTCCAACCACCCCTGCCGTGGGCAGGGACATCTCTTACTATATCAGGTTGCTGAAAGTGCTATCCAACCTGGCCTTGAACACTTCCAATGATGGGGCATCCAATGTCTGCTGTGAGTAGTTTGAAACGCAGTGCCTCAACACTGACTACTGAAGGATCTTGCACCTTCACACAACATAAAAAAAAACCCAAACAATATTAGGCAATGTGTTTTGGAGATCAGAGTAAAGAGACTCAGAATTGTCATCTAAAGAAAGATACTGTTGTCCTCTTCCTTCCTAAAACTAGCAGGCTCTGGGAAGCAAAAGGACAACATCATCTTTATATTGCATAAGACTCTCTTTTTTTTGTTGGTTTTTTCCTTCAAATGAGGCAAATAAGGACAGAATACGGAGCAGACACTGTCCTCCAAAATACATAGCTCATATATTCTATTTTTCATCTTATTCCTGAATTAGTATATACCTGATTCTAGGACTTAAAATTATATGAAAGCTTTTCTATTAAAAAAAAAAAAAAATCTGATTAGCCCTAGCAACTCCTTTGCTTCTGAGAAGTGTGCTTTCTGTTCAAAGCAAACAATTTATTTCACAGCCCATACTAGACATATTTTTGTTTTGGCTCATTAACCTGAGACAGGCAAGCTGTAAATAGAAAGTTCCGTACTCATTGATTCATTTTTGGAATTAAAACAATGGATTCCGCAAAAGAAGCTAAATGTTTATCATTAGCAATGAATCACTCCCGCCAGTGCCTAAAAGACAAGTGTTGCTGAAAAATATTCTTACGATAACACATTATGAACAGTCTGAATTTTATTCCCAGGCTTACTAAAAGCCAGATGCTGCCCGTTAGAAAAATGTACTTCAGCCAAAGCTGTCATCATCTTGTATATGCTATAATGACAGCAGAATTTCTACCAGATTATGCCCTTTGATTTTCACATATCTCTGTGTGCAGATCTAGGCGTGGGAAGGACTTGCAGATTCGCAGTTTGGAAAAACCAAACATGGTTAGCTAAAATCTGCTCCTGAAGCTGAGATTAGATGAAGCTTCTGTTTCCCTAGACAAAAGCCACTGATTTCAAAGGCAAAACTGATAACTCCTGATGAAGTTGCTTCACGGAGGAAAGAGTATAAATGTGTCTGTATGCTATGTTTAATCAATCATATCTCAAGCTAATCAGAATTGTGTAGGAGGCCAAAGTCTGACAACACCGCAGAATACTATTGTGTTTTATTATGAGGGCAGAACTCACCCTTCCTGGCTAACGCACACAAGGCAATTTTATGAAGTGGAGGCAGCAACTCAAGCTTTATGAATCCAGTAAAAGATTGCTTTTTGACACTTGTATTGTCTCAGTGAGTTCCCTCCCTATCAATAAATAAGCAAAAGTTTGTCAACAGTAAATTACATAAATGTAGCAAGTAAAAACTTTCATGTGTCACAAAACAGATGCACTTTGACATAATATGAATTTTTTCTTGTTAAAAGTGAGATCTACTAGCATATTTATTTTTTAATACTATACCACTTTTTACCTGATTAGCAGTGCTCATAGTAGCTATGAAATAAAAGGTCAAAGGAGGTATAACCGTAGTCTTCAAACACACATTTTCAGAACTGATTCAGATATTGAGGAAACCAAGGACTGAATTACATTGAGCCATTTTTTTACTTAGGATCTGAAGCCAAGTATTCTACAACTTACAAGTCAAGTCCTCCCCATATTAAAGCTTTTTAGGCGGTAATTCACATAAAAAATGAATGGCTGCTTTCTTGATCGGTTCAGTCTCAGTGTTGGTGGCACTGATGCCTAAAATGCAAGGCTTAGCAAGCAAGCAGAGAGAGACAAGGAAAACAAAATGTAAGTTATCACAATAAAGTCATACAAAAAAACTTCACAGTAACTGGCAAGTTTGGGATGCCAATGCACATTGACACGAGAGAGAACGAGACCCTTTCTGTTCATAGTATTTGAAAGAAAAATTAGGTGGGTTTAATGAATGAGGATCTTTTCTACAAGAGGCACTGAGAAGGATGGATAGGATCTACAGATAATCAGACATGATAACTCATTTTACCCCTGTGACAGGTTCTTTTAAGCTAAATGCTATGGCCAAAAGGCAGATGTGTAAACAAGCAGCTAAAATGCTGCAGTCCTACCTCCAAGTCAGGGCAACCACCCTCTGCTCAGAAACATTCACTACAGTACACAAAATGTACTATATTAACGTATGCTTGAAATTTAAAGCATCAAAAGTAGGACAAAAAATGTCCGTGTAATAAATGGTATTTTTTTTCTGTTACTTTGAATCCAAGAAGGCAATATCAATACAAATTTCTTTCTAATAATTGCAGCACAATAGTATCTACAGCACAGGAAATACAGTTTTCAAAATACCCTGCTTCCTGATGAATTCAATGGGGTGTAGATCCCAAATTCACACTCTTTTGAAGGCTGGCTTTGACCTTTTGATTCTCACTTTTAATGAAGTGATGTTTAGGCAGTCAAAGCTGCCTAAGCATATCTGAATGCACAGAACTGACAAGACTGGAGGCGCATATGAGTTTAGTGGCAGTGTTGGCTGCAGTAATTTCCACCACAGACGCCTGTCTGCTACAGTATCACCCAGTGACGTGCTTTACTTTTATGCAATTTGACTTCCTTATATCAGGAATATTAGAATACTACTGTATAATCACTAAAGCAAACACATTGAAAGCAATAGGGAATTCTGAATATTTAACACACTATTCTAGGGAATTAAAAAGAGACCTAACAATTCAGACTATCCTGAAAATGAGTTCATTAAGATCCTGATGAACAAATACAAAGAACAAGTACTCAACATAATGTTATTAAACGAAAGCAGGAAGCTCCTCTCAACAACTGGAGAACCGCAAGTGTGGCTTTATGGTAGTTTAGATGGTAAGTGTGGAAAGCATGAACTACAACAGACCTCTTGCAGAGTAAATTAAGATATTATGGGTGGTTTAGGTTTTATTTCTTTTAAGACACAAGCAAACAAAGCTAAAAATTTCTCTGAAAATGCAGACTGCATTAAGTATGAACAGCTGCTGAGGTATATATCACAGTGCCTGGAAAGAAAACCAGAAAACCGGAGTGAGCTATGCAAGGTGCCCCACTCCCAGCACCCATGCAAGGGGCCTGGCTCCCCACGGGGCCTCCTTTTGCCTTATTTTATAAGGGAACAGGGGACTTAGTCTTGCATGGTTTCAAAAGAAACAATGTTCAGATGGGTTTGGTCTGAAATGCTTTGTGTGGTAAATGCTTGTGAAATTTAAGAATAGTCAGAGAAGTGGGAAGGCTCCCAAGAAGCACAAACAGCACCTCTGCAGCGCTGGGGAATGACCACGAGTCTTTTTTTCCACAAATAAAACTGAACTTCCATAACCCACTCCAACAACTACCAAAGCCCTCCCAGCCTGCAAGGATTCTTCTGAGAGATGGTAACATATCAAATCCTGTCAATTTTTCTGCTCTTTCACCCTAATCAGTTTTTTTCCTCAGACCACAAAAGCCTTGTTGCAGGTGTCAGTTCTGGTGTTCCCAGACAGACACGCAGACCTTGTTCTTCTGATGCTCTCATTCCTTTAAATCGATAATTGTTCCCAGAGTGCCATGTCATACTCTACAGGGTCGGCATTTGTCATACAGCAGTGACATTACAAACAAGCACCCTGGGAACTGCAACTGCATTACATTATTAGACTGCTGCCCCAGTCAACATCCAAAATCCTCAATACGATATATGTGCAAATGCAGCACTGCACTACAAATAACTCAAGTGTGTCACCTACTACAGTGAACAGTACGTGGATAGATTCAAATACCTGGAACAGATGTCACAGTAACTAAGACCTTTTTGCTGATTTTCAGGAAACAAACTTTTGTCCTTTGAAAGCTAGATATTATTTCTACAGAATGGCAAACAAAAGAAATGGAAAAGCAGATATTTGGATGCATTGCATCCGATATGCGGCCTTTAAAAATGTAAATGGATGGTGTTTGGCTCCTAGGCTGACATAAAGCAACATAAATTTAGTTTCTTCTTTGTAATCACAATACAGGAATATATGCTATTCCTTCTTCAAGCAAGTATTCTTTTGTCATTAAATTTCTCCTTTTGTTTTTATTTGTGATTATCAGAAAGTCTTTATATTTATTGAGACTGTAATGACAATTTCAGAAATGGTATCTCCACTTCCTGCAATATAATGTTTTCATGAGAAAAAAAATACACACAAACACAGAAACAACCAGGGAAAGTTACGAAACAAGTTTATTGCCATATTTATAAAGGACTTAAAAAGACTTAACAAATTAGAGGTCATCTAGTTCACAGTTCTTCACTCTGATTTGTTTTGAAGGTACACAGTCTTTCCTAACCTCCCTCCCTCACCCCCAATATTTCAATTGCTATCAAACACTTGAAAGTAAGGGGTTACATTCAGTTGCCAAATCCCATATGCACCTAGGAACCACACATGGATGCAAGTCAGAAGCACCCACTTTGATCCTGCTTAGGTTCCCTACAGTAACAGACTTCATGCTAACAGACTCCCAACTGGGAAAGGAGCCTTGGTGATCATCAGTTTTTTCCTGTTGACTTAAAATGAAACAGTGTCAGTTAATAGATATAAAATTAGACTACAAACTCCTCTGCCAAGAGTCTCAGCGTATTTTTGCAGAGTCTCACTTTTTGAACTTTTTCATCTTTCCACACCATTCATGCCAGAGTCAGCAGCAATCCAGCAGGGCTTATTAACTCGGGCTGCCCACTGGGCTTGGACACGACATGTCTGCACCTCCTGTGTCAGCCACAGCAGAGACTTCACCCTGAGAAACCTGCACCTCTAGCAAGTGTCCCAACCAGTGTGTTATTGCATTTTCTCCTCTCCTTGTCTCCAGAAACTCTAGGTTTGATCCATATCATGAGTAGAGTGTGTTCTGGGTTTGGGAACTAGATTTGGGAGTAAAGTTACTTCCTACACCATGTCCTCCCCCTATTCCGCTGTGATGCCGAGTCCAGTATTGGGCAAGTCCTTTAACTGGTATGGCCAACTATGGAAAACATCTTCTTTGTATTAAAAGACAGAATCAAGCTTTTGAAGTATCTGATAAGAAAAAAGAGATGCCATCAACATCAGGTGTACTTTTCAGATCCTATTCTTTAATACAAATAAGAATTAGCTTGCAGTTATGTGCACACTGAAGAAATAAAATTTCATATCTGTCTCTCCAAACTACAGAGCCAGAAGAAGAGATACAGTCATAACTTCTTGGTGCTAACACACACAGAAGCACGGTACAAACCTTGCAGAAGATGCAATTGCTTCCTGGATTACTTTTTAAACAAGTGAGAAACACTGCAGGGAACAAGTGTTTCAGACTGAGCACACAACTCTGATACACAGCTCCACACAGTCATCAACCAAGGCCAACTCTGAAAAAAATTCTCATGAATCAGCAAAAATAGTCAGAAGTTATCAGGCACACAGAGCGTACACAGATATTTTGCATTAAAATCAACATCACTATCAGCTTCCTCTATCTTCTGTACACTTTTGTGCAACAAGTCCTTGCAAATCTTTCTGCTCACAGCACTACAAGCTTTAGGTATCATACAGAAACAGGCTGCAAGGATCACATGGATATTAACAGAGGCTGAATCTGGGCCCCCAGAAGAATTTATTAATTTATGCTCCAGGCAACTTAATTTCCTCAAGGCAACTTCCATGTGTAAGAAAAGGGTTTTGAGGGCAAAGGCTGGGTTCACTGCCCTGGCAGCTGCAGCAGCTTCACCTGGAGCCTTCTTGCAATCCCTCAAGCCTATCATGTCACCTGGTACCTATACCTGCACTGCTCCCCATCGATATCAAAACTGTCATACGCAGATAGAACAACAGTACTGTGAATGAGCAGTTAACCCCATACAAGCAGGAACTGACCATTCTTCTGCACAAGTGCAATGCCCATGCTCTGTCAAGACCTGTAAGCCTGATGTCTCCAGAACTACACTGGATATGCATTGGGTTTACCAAGTGGGAAGAACTCCATGCAGCGTTCTAACAGCCTCTAACACTAAAAGACTCTAACAGCCTCTAACATTAAAAGAATTTGAACTACTAGAATTTGAATTTTATCTTAATCAAATATTGTGAATGCACATAATCAACAGCTGATTTGGAAAACAGCATTTTCTTTAGTAAAATCCTTTTACTTCCCACATTTGAGATTTACTACTTTTGTCTTTAATGGGTTAAGACTGTTCAGCAACTCAGGAGACCAGACCATTCATTATAGAGTTTTGATCTATGCAGCTAAACTTTTGTTATGTTCTTCATCTCTAAGGTGTAGATGATGATGGATACCATCTAAATAATAAACACATAAGAAAAAGATAGAAAATATTACTATAGTTTCAATGAATTTATAACTGGAGAAACATAACATAATGCAGAGAAAAAGAGTCTGAAGCAAATTTTACATTGCAAATGCACTGTTCTCCATGTCTGTCTACAAATTTCTCTGAGACCAGAACTGAACTTAGTCATCATTTTCTTCATGAACACTGCAGGAAAGTCAAATATTGCAGCACATAGTTGTGTGTCTAATATTGCAGTGAGGATTACCAGGTTGTTCTACAGTAGTTGGTAAGCAGATATTTGCTACTCCTTCAGGGTGAAGCTATAGTAAAATCTAGGGTAGCACATTAAGACACCTTTTATTAGCTCCTTATAAATGCCAGGCATGTTGGAACAGTCAAACCTCACCTCCAGTACTCTAATACCACAAAGCTGGTTTCACAAATTCCTCATTAAAGGATGCATGGATGTGGTCCTGGTGCTTGTCATAATAAATACACTGCCTTGTTTAATTCTGGTATCTTACAGGAAAAGCCAGATCATTGAATAATCAGATTTAGCTATCAGCACAGCAGGAGATCTATGTTTTAAACCAATTTAAGGACTGCAAATACCATATGCCAGCTGACAAAATAAAGAAACATAATTGACTCAAATGCTATCCTCTTCTGTTTGGCTGTTGTTTATTGTAGGACAATCCATGAAGCTACCCTGCAAGAACAGCCACAGCTCCTTTTGTCAGAGGCCACTCAGCTGACAGGCTCTCTAAAATGCCTTCATGCACAATCTGCACAAATAAATGAAGCTAAGTATTATCTAACCATTAGAAAATTTAAGCATGTTTGCAGAGAGATAAGTTTAGGGAGAGAAGGAATAAAAGGAAACTGTTTAATGTACAACAATTTCTAATTCTTTTTGGTGACAGAGGCTGCGTGGGAGTTTCTCCAATGCGTGCTCACTCCATTCCTATTGCTAAGACAGGGGCTCTAGTCTTCTGTTCACTGACTCCAGTCCCCTGCACCAGAGGCAACTTACTGGGAAGGAAGAAAAGCAGAGGCTGCTGCAAGGAGTGGTTAAAACCTGTGCTGTTTCAGCTAGGGAACAGCCACCACCTGGCTTAAAGCTAGCTCAGTATGCCCAGGGAACTGCAGTCATGCTCCAGACTGCATTGCAGATGTGCCAGGAGCTTCCATTACTACAACCCCACAGAAGCTTACAGAGAAATACTGGAGAGAACACATGCACGGCTGCAACTGCCATCACTCCTGAGCTTTTCAGTCTGTGGATTTCATCCAGAAGATGGTTGAAACTGTGGATTTCAGTGTAACAATCAGAAAACTTTAAGTTACTCAACAAAGGTTTCACAGGAAAGGTATTCCCTAAGCTCCCCTATCTCTCCTGAAAAACAATTACAGCCTCTCACTGCACAGCTCCTGTTTGAAACTTGGCTGACATATACGGGGTAAAGAGGAAACCTTTTTTTTAAAAAAAAAAAAAATGACCATCCAGCAGAGGTCTGTGCTACAGAGCAGTTGTTCTCAATTTTTGGTCAGACTAGGATGCTTCCACGGTAATCTGCAAATCCAATACTCTTTGCATTTCTATAGGTACTTTGAGATTCTTTGGGCTGAATGGCACACTGCAAGTATTCACTTTTAGATTCACATTCACTTTTACAAGATAACAGAAAATTCTCTCTTCTGCAGGGAGACAGATTGAAACAAGTTCAAAACATGTAGTTCAAGAAAGTCACCTTCCAAAAATATATGGCTCCTGCCCTTCAGCACAGTGTTAAGTGCCTCTTACAAAGGTTACCTGTTGCTATATACAAAATACAGACCAAAACTTCCTTCCAGTTACACTGGAGTCACATCAGCTGAAAAAAGATCAGTATAAGACCTTGCTCACCTATGAATTCATATACATTACTGTAATCACCTTTTTATCAGCATAGTATATAACTACATGAATTTTCTTACACCACAGTAATGAAATATTATTTATGGAGTGAATAGGAAGAACAAAAGCCACAACACTAAATTCATCTTCTGCAAGCAGTGAACACTCCGGTTTTAATATGGCCATTGAGATAGCTTAACTGATATATACCACCAGCTATCATGGAAAACTATGACAAGCAATAAAGTACAAGTAATTCCACCTTGTCTAATATATTAAGGCAATAGTTCCTTAAGTATCTTCTGATACTAAAACCACACAATGAGAACATGAACAATTGGATATTAAACTGCTCAAAACTCATTTTACTGCCTCGCAGTAAGTTGACAGAAGTGATCCATACTGCATTCTATAAAAGTACAACCACATGAGTTAAAAAAATCCCAAACCTTAAAAACACTGGACTGCACCAAAACAAACACTGTCAACAGCAAGTAAGATTAGGATGACCACACATTTGGTGGTTTTGTGTGCATTCATGACATGCAGTAAATCAGAAATCTGTATGAGGAAAATGATATGCAACTGTATAACCAAAGACAGCCCGTGGTCACACATGGAGGCTGAATTCACTCAAGCACACAAGAAATGGCCCTTCTCAATTTTTAAGTATGAAATTTTGAAATCTCAGTAAGGACCTTTTCAGAATAAGGACTGTTCCCCGCTCTCTTTTAATGCCGTTTTATGAAAATTACATGAAAAGGAAAAATAAAAACCATGATCATATACAAGATTTACTGTAACTCAGTCAACCGTACCAAAGGGAGTTCAGTAACACAAACAACAAGAACCACAGACACAGATTGCCACAGCCATGTGCCATGTCACTGAAGTTTTATAGATCTTTGCTCATTCTTGGTGCTTTTGCATTTGGCTTGTCTCCAACCAGTCAAACATCTTTTCTGAAGCCTTAAGCTTCATGGAGGGCACACTCCATTTCACTCCTTACTTGGAGTGAGCCAGTGCTGCATGTAACCACTCTGCTTATACAGCCAATGGCAATGTTTTCCAACAAGATGTCATTCCCAGTCAGTGTTCAGCTGGAATCAACTACAGCCTCAAAATTATTTTATTCAGACCTGCTAGACTAGCAGCTAATTCTCATGTGTTATTTGATTATTCTTCACAGTTTTGCACTTACCTTTTACAGTGTTAAAAAAATAAACCACCAATTTTAAATCTGTTCTCTTAACATAGCTTCCATTTCTGATATGGTTTGCAGAAAAGATCTTAATTGAAAGTTCTTGTTGTTCACAGCACTAATATTCATTAGTAGCAGACTTGGGACAGGTAACTGCAAAATACGGAATTTCTCTGCAGTTGAAAATAAACAAGCATAACCATACACTAAATTTGTTTCTAAGTCTACTTTGTAGACAATATTTTTATACCCAGTCCATAACAGTGCTAGGAAAGTGTTGAAAGCTTTCCTACAGTCAAGATATATCACATCCACTTCTCCCACATCCAGCAGGCATGTTGTTCTGTCACAGAAGGAAGACAAACTTATTTGAAATGACTTGTCTTTGACAAATCTATCTTGATTGTTGCTTACCACCTCACTTTCTTTTTGTTTCAGTATTTTTCCAGGAATTAATCTTCCTGGTCCATAGCTCTGTTCTATACTTCCACCCTCTTAGAAAGGCACTAAGTTGGTCCTTTTTCAGTTTTCCATGATTTCAGTTATCTTCTATTCATTTTCAAATAAGGTCCCTAACAGCATCAATCCATTTTAGTCATATGCCTAAACCTTCTATCTGCCAGAAGAGTATTTAAGAAAGGACCCCAAGCTATAGCCTCTGTGTATGTATGATAGTTTGTGTTCCAACATCTAAGCCCTTGTGCTTGTCTGCTCAGTTAATCCTGATTAGTAAAGTAAAAATTGTGCTTACAACCTCTTTGGTAACTTTGTAGCCTTTCTGCCTAACAGACAAGTTCTTTCTTTAGTTATTTCTCTTGCTACTAATATATTTACAGAATGTTTTCTTGCTGCACCTTTAGCACCTCTGTCTTGTTTTGTACCAAGTCCTTCTAATAATGTCTCTTCACACAAGCTCTATTCTTTCATAAGACATGTTCAAAAGCTGACCTAGTACCCCCTTCTTGCATGGCTCCTTCAGTTTCAGGCTAATGAATAACTTGTAATTAGGCAGTGGCAATGATGGCTATCTGTTCTTCCCAACGAATAGCTTGTACTTGTGCCCTTACAACATGTCTTTAGGAAACCAGTAGATCTTCTGTCCTTAGATTTTGACAAATACTTTGATTTTCTGAAGCATGCTTTCCAGGCCATTGCTTAATAGCTGCTTTCACCCAAATCACCACCCTCCTCCACCCATTCCTTCTTGTTGCTCAAAAGCAAATACAGAAGACATTCACCATGAATTGCTCTCAACACTGAAATTTTGCTAGACTGCACATGTTACAATACTGTTTTCTGGAAGTTGCCAGAGTAGTTGAAGTCCCCCTTGTGATGGGTTAGCCCTTGGCTGGGGGCCAAACCACACACACCCGCTCACACAATTCCCACCCCCATGCGAGCGTAGGGGAGAGAGTTAAAGGGGTAGTATGTAAAGGTTCTGACTGGGCAGGACCAGCCCGACTGGCAGATCCTCTAGTGTTGACTAGCCAAGTGGCTTTTGCTAAATGTGTATCCCAGTTTTTGGGGTAAAGGGAAAAAAGGACTCGTGGGTTGAGATAAGGACAATTTAATAATTAAACTACAATAATACTATATACAAATATACAAATGAGTGATACACAGTGATACTGCCCCCCCCCCCCCTCACGAGAGCCACGGGCCTAGCTTTAACAATCCCGGAACAGGGGGAGTCGACCCCAGAGCAGGGAGGGGTCCCAAAACCTCCCGGAGTAGCAGGGGGGGGGTCCCAAAACTCACGGAACGGAGATAACAGTCCAAGCCTCCCAGACCAAGAGCTGACCGGGGTGTGGGGGTAGGGATCTAAAGAGAAATAGCTTCACGGGTTTTTTTTCTTCATTGTACCTTTAGAGGCTTTCAACACTGCCTAATGGGTTAGGTAAAAGCATCTTTAACACAGAGAGGAAGAATTTCTCCTCTTACCTGTCCTTGTTTTTCATTAAGTAAACTACTTACTCAGCACTTCAGCCACAAAAATTACTCCACTTGCTTGACTTTAGTAGCCAGTACATCGATGGAGGTGATTCTACCCCTCTGCTCTGCTCTCATGAGATTTGACCTGGAGTGTTGCGTTCAGCTCTGGGGTCCCCAGCACAAAAGACATGGACCTGTTAGAGCAGGTCCAGAGGAGGGCCAAATAGAATGGTCAGAGGGATGGAATGCCTATCCTATGAGGAAAGGCTGAGAGGGATGGGTTCTTCAGCCTCGAGAAGAGAAGGGTCTGGGGAGACCCTATTGCAGCTTTTCAATACTTAAAGGGGGCTAATAAGAAAGATGTAGAGAGACTTTTGACCAGGCCTTGCAGTGATAGGACAAGGGGCAACAGCTTTAAACTGAAAGAGGGTAGGTTTAGATTGGACACAGGGAAGTAATTTCTTACTGTGAGGGTGGTGAGACACTGGAACAGGTTGCCCAGAGAAGATGTGGATGCCCCATCCCTGGAGGTGTTCAAGGTCAGGTTGGATGAGGCTTTGAGCAACCCGGTCTGGTGGAAGATGTCCCTGCCCATGGCAGGGGGGTTGGACTAGATGATCTTTACAGGTTCCTTACAACCCAAACCATTCTATGGTTATGCTAAACAGAGTACAACTTTGATTTACGAGTATGTTCAGTTCCCCTAATTTCAGGTATACAAACCTATCATTTCCACAGTTAAAGCAGCATACTCATGGACTAGATTCCATGCTGAAACAGAAAGGTATTTGGTCCTTACTACCACCTAATCCAAATACCAACACTTAATGTGATATGATGAAAGTGGAGTATCGTAATGGGAGACTTCAGCTCACTTCCTTTCAATGTAGATAACAAACATTCCATCATATCAGGATGTGACTTTTTTGCATTAAATCAGTAATTCTTTCACAGAGCAGCTGGGTAGGAAGCCCACAAAGAAAATGCAATGTTTGATTTGGTCCTAAATATAGAGTGGCTCTTCAGCTACAAGATTTTGAGAAAGCCTGCACGCAATAGCTTCCCAGCAGGAGCAGTAGCAATGAAAAATAAACCTACAGTTGCACCTAGCTTCAGAGAGTGCAAACATGAGAAGTAAGGAAGAGAATCCAAAAGGCCCAGATAAAGAACTTAAATCTTTGCAGGCACTGTAGAGATTACTAACAATGACAAGACCAGAAAGACAAGGCATGTACATATTTCCTATCAAGTACAATATGAGAAAGGAAGAAAGGAAACTAGACTGGTTAGAACAGCAGTGTAGGAGTCAGGTTACCCTCAAAAAAGCTGAAGCCAATCCCAAACAGAAAAAAAAATAGCTCAATAGATCATAAACTCTGGCAAATTAAATGTAAAAGCACAGTAAGGCAGGCAAAACAAAAAATCTGATGAACAACTGGCAGAGACTAATGATAAATCTTTCTTCAAGCACATCAGGAACAGAAAGCCTGTCAGAAACTCTAGGAGACAACTCATAATCAGAGTAGTAAAGGAGTACTCAGGAGATAAAGGCATTACAGCAAATACACCAGACAGATTCATTGCACTGATCGTAACAGTACAAGACAGTGGAGAGCGTCTCTAAAGAACTGTGACAGAAATATTAACATCGGTATGAATGAAGAATAAATCATAATGTTTGAGCACAGCAACACCAAGAAAAACAGCAGAAGAGGGAATATAGGGAATATAAGAATGGCATTTGTTGATGGCACCTAGATTAGCAGGCCAGCAAGACTGTAGCACATTTACATGTGGTGTTTCAGGATACTCAAATCACAAAAAGAAGTCTAAAACAAGGGACTGCAATTAATTCGTAAAGATGCAGAGGTGAGAAAGGATGGATAGACTATCTACTAAACAGATGGAGACTAACCACATGCCTGCCAAGCTATGGATCCAGAAACTGTGATGAGAACTCAACAGCTACAGTCCCTTGTCTTCCATATCACTGCAAGAAGTCCTGGACTAACTACTTGGATACACACATCCTGGTGCCTGAATGCTAAACTGCATGGACAGAAGTATCTTGGTGCTTGAAAGTACACAGGCGTGAGAGTGTGGAATGAAACCAGTTTTGTATTAAAATAAAGTAACTTCCCCCATAAAGTCTCATTGAGTTCTGCCACATTATTGTTACAATATTGCAGTATTATTTCTCAGGATTCTCCTATCTGGCCCCTCTTTGCAGGAGTCTTTGAAATTGCAATGACTGTATGAGCAGATACAGAAGGAACCAATAAAACAAACTCTAACAACTTGCCAGGACCAGACGGCACTCAACCCAGGAATTCTAAAGGAACTCAAGCATGAAATCAGTGAATTACTAACACTATGGTATGCCACCTCTCAATTAAAAGCATCTTGCTAGTAGAGGACTGTGTGGTGGCAAAGGTGACAGATTTCTAAGAGACTGAAATCAAGACCTTAAGCCTGAGATCAGTGATATACATACTAACAAAAAGAGCAATGAAGAACAGAATTAGGAGATATCTGGATAAACAGTCAGCATGGGTTTTCTAATGAGACATCCTGACTTACAAGCCTACTGGAGTTCTACCCACAAGCCAGGGGAGAAGGCTAATCCAGCTCCTCTCCTTCAAATGTCAAAAGACATTCAGACCTTCCCCAAGGTTTTTAAAGACGCGAAGTATGCAAAAGAGCAAAGGTCTTCCTTGCACAGGCAAATAATTGATTGAAAGACTGATCACTTACTCCTACTCATGCTTCCAATTCTTGTCATCATCAGTGGAGTTTTGGGGATATCTGTGCTGAAACATATAGGACATACAGCCTTCCTGCTCTAGATGAAGGAGTGAGCCGTGCACTGACAACACCCACCAAAGATATTAAGTTACTCAAAGTAATCAATGAAAAGGCAAACTACAGAAAACTACTTAAAGACTTCATGGAACATGAATGAACAGACAATAAAATGCTAGGTAACGTTCAATGTAGTTAAATCACAGATTATGCACATAGAAAAAACAATCCTAACTTCAGAAAGAAAACTGTGAGCTTGAGTAAACTATCACCTGTTAGCAGTGAGATCTTGGTAGTTATGATAGACAGCTGCATGCAAATATCAGCTCCCTGCTCAAAAGGCAGTTAAAATAGGAAATAAAGTGTCAGGAACCATTAGGAAAGACATGTCAATAAGCATCTAACAGAGTTTCAGAAGGACAAAGAGATGAATTTGTGGCCTGGGGACATCATTCCCTAATAAAGCCCAAGGCTAGAATTACCAGTTCAAGGACACTTTACTCTCCACAATACCTGACGCCTGACAGACACTCAGAATTGTCTGAAGGAAAGCTTTCTGAAACTTTCTCCAGAAAGGCTGGGTTACCAGAGTACCTTCTCTGATACTCACAATGTAAAAACAGAACATAATTTACCTCTTAGCAGACTTCCCCTACCTACATTTGGCTTTTTCACTATGACCAGTGAAACCTCTGAAACTATCCTCATGAGTATTTGCATTAGCATCATTCCTCAAGTCTTACAAAACAGAAAAATTTAATAGGGATTGTTATATTGATCTGTCTGTAGGCATCTTCCTATCACAAGATAAGCAGTGAAAATAACATCAACATGTCCTGTGTTCTAACAATTGTTTTATACTGAAGGTTAACAAATGTAATTAAATGTTCACAGACCAGAAAAACTAGCAGAAAATCTAATTCTCTTGTTGTCAATTACTCTTTTGAGACGCATACAGTCACAGTAAATAAAAGCTGAAGCTCTGAAATAACCTACGCCTCCACCCTACTAGCTGTTATATTTCCATTGAAAGATAAAACTTTTCCAGCTTTTTTATGGTACCAAAAAAAAAAATGCAAGCCATCCCCAATCTGCATTGTCTTCTTTTCTACTCAGTTTTGAATGACCTGCTCAAAAACATGTCAAAAAAGTACTCTGTACATGGCAAAAAAACCCACCAAACCAAACCAAAACAAAAAACCAAACTATTCAGATGACTTCCACCTAAGTAATTAAATGAAAAAGTTCTTACAACACTGTCAGATCACTGTGCCCAAAATCCACAAAGGCAGCCCCAAACTTCCTAAGGTAAAAAGCAAATGGAAGATCTTTAATGGTTTAGAAAAAACAGTATGTGTATAAAATGTTGTGAACGACATTTCTAGAATTTCTTCCTAAGAATAATATCTAGGAGCTTAGAAGAAAAAAAACCAATACACATTCTCATACAACGCTGCAAGAGTTCCAAAGCCACATTTTCAAGACAGACAATGACTACCATAAAATCAAGAACAGAAAAATTAGAGCTGCCAACACTGCAATTATACACCTCCGAACAGCCCATTTTGTTTAAAATTCCTGGGCAAACAGCATCCTCAGTTTGCTCTTCTCACCCTGTAACTGTCACCACTCTGCTGCTGTGGGTGTGCTGACATGCTTGTTATATAACTCCCTCACTCTCAACTGAGGTTAAAAAAAAAAATAAATCTGCAAAACAGGAAAGCAGCAGTTTTTCAGATAAGCTATGTGCCTCCAAGAGGTTACACCATTGGTTTTGGGGTGGATTCCCATGCAGCAGAGAGTCCCAGCCCCCTTCTCTTCCTTTTGCTTCTAGCAATGTCCAGTGCCAAGTGAGTCCTCCTGCACTATGGTGATGTTCTGCCCCAGCTGTGGCTTTCCATGATGCAGATGTCCATTACCTCTGGCTACCTCAAGCTCCATTTTGCAAAGAAACAATCCTTTCTTGGAGGTCCAGTTCATCTCATTTTACAAAGGATCATGAGCCATGGCTTATAAATGACTAAATCACCACCTATTACAATGGTCTTGGCAATTAGCTTAACAGAGGAGGCTAAGCTGCAAACATCTGAGGTACAACAAATGAATTTCACCCGAAAAGGAAGGCTCATGGCCATGCATGATTCTTTCCTGTCCTGTTCAGGGCTGGGCTGCCTCAGCACCTGTTTCCATTCTCCTTAGGCCTCCAACATACATCAGTCCTCAGCTTGCAGAGCGTGGGAGGTGAATTTAAATTCTCAATGATTTCCTTGCTGAATAAATACATACGTAGCTTCATAAAAATTGCAGGTGGTTAACCATGATAAAGAATCAAGTGCAAAAAATGTATGTATGAAAACATATGGGAATATCCACAGCAGAATTAAATAAACTTGTTTCCTGTTTAGAAAGAAGAAATGAAATAGAAATTTAAGTGAATTAACTTGCTAACCCCCACACTATCACTGTTATACTCTCCTCTAAATCAGTAACTTCACCTTAATAAGCAAGCCAAGTCAAATCCCACAACGAAGCATAAATTCCAAACCTTATCTGGGGTTTTGCTGCTTTTAAGATGACTCCCCCCCATTCTTTGGAGTATTTTAGAAATCACCAAATCAAGGTAAAAATCTGACATTACATAGAAGTTTGTCAGGGAGTTAAGAAAGAAGGGGAATCCAAACAGAACAGGACTTTTCAACAGCCTTTTCTTATGAAGGATGCTTATGAAGTAGCTTTTCCTATGAAATAGCTCCAATAATCATTGCTAAGGTGTGTGGCAAGACAGTGGAAGAACTGCCCCTCCTCAGTGAGAGAGTTCTCACCAGAGGTAGCATGTTCCTGATCATATGCTGAACTTAGGTTACCTTTGCAATGGAAAAAGATAAGTCTAGTCATGAGAGGCAAAAATGACCTTCAACCAAAATAGAACTGTTCCTTTCCCGGGTGGAGCTGGGTGCTGGATCCTTTCAAGCATCAGCAAGAGCAAGTAACACTATTCTAAAGAAGGGGGCAGAGTTGCCTTGTCTTCTCCAGCATCCTTATAAAGACTCAGTCATTCAACGGATACTGAGCTTGATCCAGCTCTGTACTCTTACCTGAAAGATCCAACACTATCAAGACCCTACCTTTTGCTCCTTTTCACTTCTTTCTTGTCTCAGCCAAATATTACACACAGCTGTAACTTCTCAGCCCCTTCTCATTCAAGTGTATCAGTCTTTGAGAAAGTTTCTCTCAACTCCTCTATTGTTTCACTATTTCTCTCATCTGTTTGTCAAAACCACACTCTTCCACTGCAGCGGTTGCTCTGTAGATAAGCTTTTTCTGCCCTCTCAATTTCAGAGGATCCTTTCTTTCCACCCTCTGATACAGCAGACAATACCATTCATTGTCACTTTAATTTTCCCCTTTCTGATTTAGAAAACTTCAATATCCAAAACAAGATTATAAACTCTGTTCCAAAAGTCAGAAAGATTAACAGGACCTTGGTTAATTCCTGCTCTAAACAGTCCTTTCTCTCTTGCCCAGGACTGCAGGAGTTAGTGTCCTATAGCTAGCTGTAAGGCTGTATCAAAAGGACATCAATTGAATGCCAAAGCTATACAGTACCCCATCCCCAATGCTTTCACTTTTACAGCTGTAAAAAGATCACTTCCACTTCAACAGAGATATATTTTCTACATTTTTTGCAGACACTTTAGGTACTGCTGAGGTTTCAGAGTACAAATTGGTGATACTACAGCACAGCCACCTTATGACATCCTGAGCAATTTGCTAGGGGCTATGCCTCAGTGCTACAGAAATCCAGTAAGTTGAAAAAGCAAAATCACTCTCTGTTAGTAGGAATGTCATGTCTTATTTAAGAAGTAGAAGACAAGCATGTGATCTAGTTTCAACATTTTTCTCCCTTTTATGTTGCAATAGCACATGCACAAACAACAAGAAGCAGAAACCCCTGCAGTTTGCTAGCTCAGGTAACTCTCCACAAAGACTGCAGTCACTGGAGCTCCATATTAAAAAGCTCCTGACCCAGAAGGGCAGCTGCTAATGGGACAAGCAGATGCACCAACCTTCTGCCAACTGGTACAGAAGGAGAGCATATATCCTGAGAACTGCCACTCCCGTCAGAGCTGCCACTGCCGTCAGAGCTGCCACTGCCCTTTACCCTGGGAGTTTCAGGGTTTTCCACAACAGGAGACCAGCACAAAGCATTAACAAAGTAGCATTTCACAAAAATTACCTGAAGACTTACTCAATTCTGCTATAAATCTTAGTAACTGATGATTCTCATTTGATTCACTTCTCTACATAAACCTGAAATAAAATAAAATTTATTACCTGAAATCAAATGGGAAACATCTTTGTCTAGAAAACATAATAACCTATCAAAAAACAATGACCACCACCATCACGCTCTCTTGTCCATGCCCCCATTCACATTACAGTGTTGGAAGGGGTCATGGACTGTCCACATCTCTAAAATATAATTTCTCAGTTCAACATACTCCAGAGGGAGATACAAAGCTGTAAAGGGCAGAAAACACAACAGCTAATTGGGGCCCCATAATTTGTGCCCTAATACAATATTTCTTCTGAACTCCTTAGGAAAACTGTGCTGCAGAATTAGTGTACTGAAAAAAAATAGTAGTTAGAGCTCCTATCTTGTAAGAACTTTTTGTGACTATCATATATAAAACCTGCAGACACATGCAGTCATCTCTACTGTACCTTATCCTTGTCTGATGAGACTCCCAGAGGTGCTCCAGCCATTCCATTCTCTGGTTGTACGTTAACTGGTCCTGCTCACTCACACAGGAAAACATGTTTGCTTTTCTCGTTTGAATTTCAAAGACACCAAAATACCTGGTAAAGCAAGTTTTGGGCCACAAGCAGCATTAGAAACAGCAAAAAATTTTCAAAAGTAATAAATAATCTGAAGACAGAAAGGAAACACGGGGATTTCACAATACCAAAACTATGGTGAACTCATGCTTCTCAGCAGCATGCCATTCTCTGTCCTTTTCAAAAGCAATGGCAGCACATCCACAGCTACTTCAGTTTCACAGAGCAGTGCCAAAACACTAAACCGTACATCCAGTCATAACATGTCGGTACAGCCGAAAAACAGATTCTAATATATCATTGGGACTACTCGAATACAAATTTAGACCTAAGTATATATATTTTTATACTAAAGGCCACAGACATTTTAATCTGGATGTTTTTAAGTAACTGGATAAAAGCAGAAAAGAAAAAAAAAATAATCCAAAAACCCTAAACAATCCAATCTTGTAAGGAAACAGGCCTTATGCAAATACATCATGTACTGCAAACCACATATTTTTATTCCCACAATATTTAAAGTCATTAGCTTCACTCAAATTTGACAGAGAAGCAGAGGTTTCAGCTATTTAGCATACCTCCTCATTGTATGATACTATACATAGAGAAGGAAATAGGTAAAAATGACTCCTGGGAGGGGGAGGCAGCACAGGAGCTCACCGCCACTGCCCAGAGAGGCTGCGCTGCCAAGACAGGTTACAGACAACCACTGAAAATCCTTCACTGCTTGTTTTGTTACACCCCAAGTTTATCAACCACAGAAAGCTGGCTTTTTCTTTTGCTTTGTCTTTTCTTACTTTCAAAATATAAACAAGTAAAATTTACTTAAAATATTTGTTTTCATAAAAATGAAAAGTGAAGGACTTCATGATTTTTATTATTCTGCATCTTTAAAACAATCATAAAACCAACCATTACTCCTAAATCCAAAGCTAAACATCCTGTACAGAGCCAGGAAACCCAGCTCTGTAGAACACCTTAAGTTTAAAAAAAAAAAAAACAAACAAAAAAAAAACCAACAACAACAAACAATAAAACCAAACGGACTTTTTTACCCCTGGGAGAGCCAAAACATGTAAATAAAAATTATGCCTTCCTCTTCAGGGGAGAAAAGGCTAAAACTTTTAAAGTATTTTGTAATTAACTCTTGTTATATATTAGATCAAGATGGGTTTACCCCAAAAGGCAAGATACAGTGCATTTTTCAGCCTCCTATGTTAGCAACTGAGAAATTATTTTTATATGGCCTTAAAATCCCAATGCGTTGCAGTAACAGTCAGGGCTGATCAAGAGTGATAAAAAGTGAATAATGAAAGTAACTGTTCATGTGAAGCCCTGACAGTGTATGCCTTTAGTTACTTGTGACTTGAACCACACCATGCTGATCTTGCCACCAGCCAGCTCTGTGGCACAAGGTGGGCCCTTGCTTTCCTGTCTAAGCAGAAAGAATTATTCTAACGGGGTGAAAACTCCCTGAGCTTTAAGTATCATTAAATGCACATGAGTTAAGAACTTTCCACAAGAAATTTCTGTGAAGCCATGGAAGAAATTTCCTCGCTGTTCATCACTTAAACACTGCCTTATATAGAGACAAGATCACAGCTATGCCCATTTTCATGTAATTTTCCCGCTGCCAAAACATCATCTTCTAAAATAATGTTATTTGCTACTGTAGTACATTGTTTTACCATCTTCATTTCAGAAGGTGAAAGGGGCACTCAGTTAGCAGAAGTTGCCAAATAACCTCTACTTGTTTCGGTCATGTAAGCAGTTATCTCTAAATTGAAGTCTTCTTCCCTGAGGCACAAAGTGGCAAATAGATGAATAAGTTGAGAATTTTTGAAGACTGATAAAAGGAAACCAAGAAGTTTTTATATAAAAGGCAAAGCCCACATGACTTCACTGTATGCCGAGCATTACCAGTCACATGGGAATTCCCTGCTCAGGACTTGCAGTTGAAGGGAATGGAGTTGGAGGCATGTCTCTTCTCTAGCAGGCAAAGTCTGCTTACCTTCCATACGTGGAAGCGAGCTCAGAGGTGGTATGTAACACACCATCAAGGTTAAGAGATCAATTAATATCATATTCTGAGCAGAACCCTGTCCTTCCCCTGCCCCCTTTTTATATGGAACAATGATACTAACTGACTTCTAAAAATGAAGATGTTGTTCTCCAAAATGTGGCAAGCTATGATGTATCTGGAGTAAAACTTTCCATGCCATGTAGCACTCTCCCATCATCCTGATGTGGGAAGCCTCATTAACTACAGCTCTGACATGAAAAGATTTCTTCATATTAAAAATCTTTGAATTTCTGTTTCAACAAAAAGTTCTTATAATTCCAAAATCTGGAGCACAGACTCGCCATTTGGTTAGGAAGCTACAGCCAAGTTCATGACTTTTGAAATTCTTACGTAAAGCCTCTTGAATTTGCCCAAATTACAGGCTTCTGAAATGAACATAACTCAAATATATGGAGCAGCTATCTGCTAGGATGTGGTTTCACCACCAATTGCAGCCAGCCCACAGTACTGCTGCTGTCATGTGGCTAGTCACATCCTTCCCCCTCTGGCCAGCTGTAGCACTTTCTCCCCATCCCCCAGTTTGTACTGGGATTAGTGCTTTTGGGATCCCAGTTAGTCATCTCCGAGTCCTGGCACTGGCACAGGAGAGGAAAGGGGAAACACAACTGCATCTTCTGTCAGCCCTGCTAACAGAACCACAGCCAAACAGAAAACTGCTTTCTAGGATGAGGATGCTCCTCTGTGTTGACAGCAAAGCTCTGGAGAGTCGATCTGGACAAAACATGCTAATTATACCACACTTGCCTGAGCTGGCAATAAAAAAATCCCATCTGTCTTTGACACTGAACATTAGCATCTTAAGAAGCATCCTGAGTTTCAAAATCAGGCAAATATCTACTACAATTGTAGTGACTACCATAGCTGCTCAGAAACAGAGCAAAATAGGAAAGTACCTAATTAAAGATAAGCAGAAAAATAAGAATATACTAGAGGGCCACAAGGATAGCATGAAGGGAGAGATGCAATAACCATTTTATGCTCCAGATCTAGCAACTGACGCAGTATTAACCAACAAATAGCTAGTCCAAGAGACTTGTTTGAAACAGTTTTGTCAGAGGACTGAAGGTGGCTAGATAAAGTCATAGCAAGATTTGAAAAAGAAAGGGAGGTAGACTGCCATCTGTGTATGCCATCTTTAAGCACTATGTGGTAGAAATAAAAACGACAATATTTCTACAATACAACGAAAACGGGTACCAGTGCAGAAGCTCATGCTTATGAATATATAATTCAAACAAGCTTTAACATAAAGTGTTCTGTACAAGATATATTTATGTATTCTCTACTTTTATATGAATGTACTATGTCAAGGTCATATTAAAAAAGCCTATTTTACATATATTTGACTTTAATAACAAATACCAGCAACTCATCTATCCAGAAGTCAAATTTGCATTGCTTATAAAATAGTTATCTTTAGGATTTTGAAGCAAAGAGCGTCATTGTTGGTTGTTTCTTTCTAAGATAAATAGTTTTCAAAAAGCATGCAAGACTGAAGTTATGTTATAAACTTTAAAAAATAATCTAAGAATCTATGCATTACGGAACACCAGTGCCACAGCGTGCTGTCTCCTATTTTCACTTGATCCATGTTCCATAAAGCTTTATCACACACACCTGCACAGATCTTGAATCTTTGCACATGTTCATCCATCAGCAAAAATAATGCAGATCACTGAAGTCTCCTGAGGAATGCTAATCTCAGTAAGAAAAATTAGTCACAAGCACAAAAATTAGGAAGTATCAATAGCTGTGACTTACAAAGCATACAAGAGAGTGAAATCTCAAGACTATCAAAACTCTACGTGTGTAAATTATTACATGACTAACACGCAGAATTCAAGATGAGTAGCTGCCCGTGTACCTTACATTCAAAGGCACACCTCCTTTCTGCAGTACGTGGTCTGTCACATTGACTGTGGGCTATGAATGGACAACTGCCATTCACCATCAGTTCATGAATGTAGATGGGCTTGCTGGCCTATCCAAACAGAAAAAATAAAGAATAGATGAAACAAAACACAAAATTAGGAAGTATTCACAGAACCATAGATATTTGTTTCGAAATGACCTCTGGGGATCTTTAGTCCAGACTCCCATTCCTTCCTGATGGCTTCCATCTAGCCAAATTCCAAAAACTTCTAGGGATGAAGATTACACAAACCCTGAGGAAACTGCTTTAGCGTTATGCTACCTTCCTAGTGAAAACAGTTTTTCTAATGTCCAAATTCAACTTCCCAAGTGAGCCATTCCCCTTGCTAATTTGCTTCACACTACTTTTTTGTAGCCTTTAATGATCCTTCCAGGCTCATCAATTTAGGTATGTCCAGCTAGTTAGAGAAGTAATCCTTACACTCTTGCTCCCCAGCTGCTGGCTGCCCCTCTCTCTCCCAAACCACTTCACTAGGAAAGAATCTTTGTCTAGAAAGACTTATGGGGACATGGAAAAAAACTTCAGCCTTTTGGGTGTTACCTGTCATTGGGCAGCCTTCCTCCATCCTTGAACAACATCCCATTTTCCCTGAACTTTCTCTTGCATCTACCATAGTTGTAGGATCCTTTCTTGTTATCCTTCATGTCTCACGTTAAAAAAAAATTCTCCAGGAAACCTCTGTGCAAATTAACAAATTACATATAGCTTTGCTAAATGGTCATGGTTAGGGATGGATTATGAATCTTAATGTACATTGGAAGAAATAAAAAGTTATTAATTGCTTAAGACAGCCTACATCATCTCCTAAATGCTGAGGCAGTTTGTCTAGTACAGAGTCTGCAGGGCCCATGCTCTGCTTGAGTTGTGGCTGTGGAGGAAGGCTGGGGAGGTAAGCAGCAGAGCTGAGAAGCTGAACCGTAGGAGAGAAGGCTGGGTTATTCCAGGAATTTCTAGGTAGAAACCAATGGGAACCTGCCATGAAGTCAAGTGTCTACCCTAGGTCTCTTTGTATTAAGGAGCTTCTGCTGCTTAGCCCTAAGGGTTATTTTTTTGAAAAATCTCATATTTCTATTACACCAGGTTGCTGCTAAGATTAGGAATCACTTGCTATGGTCAGAATGTTAAGCAGGGGGTTAGAGACAGCCCCTGGCCCTATTACAAAAACAAAGTGTTATGGACATTCTGTCATTCATTCAAAATGTTTGAACCAGAAAATAAACTCCAAGGCCAGTCCGTTTTCCTACTGGCTTTCCTTACTTGTTTCTCTGAACAGGAGCATTTATATGGCTCACTGAAACAACTATTTGACAATTTCTTTTGAGACTTGCAGATCCTGTACTTGCCCAAGTTCATCTGTGGTGTACACCCTGGAAAAAAAAAAAACAACAAAAACAACAACAACAAACAAACAACAAAAAAAAACCCCATCATACAGTTCCCAAAATCATGTCAGGTTTTGCTTATCTTTGTCTGGGTTTGCTGATGCTTACTTTCTACCTGACATTACCTGTCTAAGTACAGGCTGAGAAACCGAAGCATTAGAGCTAATTTTAAAACACTCATCCCAGAAAAGTTGGTGATCCTTCTGGAAAAGACAAACAGTTTAAAAGGTATTTAGGTGGCTAATGATTCTGTTAAGCATCTAATAGGGCTTTCAGATGACTATTAGCTGCAGGTAGCTAAATGCAAGTAAACAGGTTTAAATACCTTGCCAAGAGGGTAGAGATATTTCTGAAACGTAGCTGCAGGAGTCTCACAAATTCCATGCTGTCTCTCAGCAGAGAAGCCTAACCATTAGTTTACAGGCCACTAACTAGAAGGTTTGATGTCTCTTGTATTTGCCGCCAAATCTGTTGGCAAACACTGTGTTGCCTGATTAGCATTTTCTTCTGGTGTGTCCTAAAGTTATTGTTTCAAAGACCTCTGGAATCTCCAATAGTTTGTTTCTGACTGGACATGAGCTTCCTTGCTCTGAAGTTTTAGAGAAGACCTGGGAACCGTGGATAAGCTTCAAAATAAAGTCAAAAGAAAGTATTTGAGCTGAAGGAAAAAATCAGCCTTGTAAAACACTGCAAATTGCTTTGAAAAGTGAAATTGCATCAAGGGGTAATCTATCAGCAGGCGATGGAAGAACACGCTGTGTTTACTTACACACAGTTTAAACTCTACTGCACTCTCACATGTTCTCACAATTGTTTCAAGGCACTGCAGTATTACATATGGTTTTCATCTTTGCACTGCACATGCAGGATGCTCTATTTTCCATATCATAATCCTAGCTTGGAAATGGGTGAACCTAACTCCTCCCCCAAGGAGAATGCCAATGCACAATTTTAATCAGGAATCACACAATATTTCGTAATTTCCCTGAAGCGCCCACCTCTGGTTTCAGGCAATTATGCAATACTTGTTCAATTTAGATTTCAGTATATAGTGTGTAGTACCAGGGAACTGTTAACTATCCCCAGATTAAAGTCTGGAAGAGCATCTGGGGGGCAGGGAGAAGGCAGGGGGTGACAAGGGAAGGAAGTGGAAGTTTCTTTTTTAATTTATTTTAAAAATAAGCATACTGGTTTGTAAGCTGATCATGATCATTTGGTCTTTCATTTTCAAGTGCTTGGGATTCAGAGATTGATATAGTCACTAGTTTGAACACTGAAAAATTAGCCACGCTAATATAAAGTTTCTTGTCCTGGTATTGTATCTGAGGACCATTATAACGAAAGACATAGGTTAATACATTGCACAGACACTTTATTCAATACAAATACTTTCTTTCTGACAATTAGCCCAAAACCAAGATTAAAAGCTTGTCTAAGATATAACACAAGACTCAAAAGTCACAAGTACAAGAGAACACCACTGCTCTACAATACAGCCAAGATTAGCAGGATGTGGAAATGTTGTCAGTTTTCAGCTTGATCCTGCAGTTCTCCATGTACCTGCCAAATAATGATTCACAGCAAAAGAATTCTCAAAATATTGTACAGCAATCACGAGAAAGCAATCAAGAGAAGCATTATGATTTGCTGCATAGATCAAAGGCAAATCAAGGCTGCATTACCGTAAAAAGATCCCCCCTAGGCAAAACAAATGATGGATTTAATGTAGAAACAAGACTAATGTTCAATACACAAAGCAACAGATTAAAACACTCCCCCCTTCTAATATCAGCTACCGAGAAACTGTAAACTAACAAAAAAATCCAACCCAAACACTAAAGATATACACATACACCAAGTAATTCAACTCACTGAAGCTACACAAAAAACCCTCTAAGACCAACTACCCCAAACACCACAGGCAGTAGCAGAAACCTTGCCAAGGGACATTCAGCTTGCTCCAATGTCCTGCCATCCCCTACCCTTTGATGCTGGGCTTCTCAACCTGAGCCAACGCCACCCTTCCAAACCTGCCATTTGCTGATGGTGAATAGAACAAGAAACTCATTCCTGCCCAGAACTACCTGCAGCTGGCTTCAGCTTTCAGCTGTGCTTATTAAGATAGAGCAAGCAGCCACACCTATGAAGAATGCCCAGCACAGCCCCTGGGACTGTCCTGCTGTTGCTAAACTTCAGCAACGTGAACCACAGAGTACCAGGCTGGCTTCCTCCTCAAATTTAAATTTACAGTTAAAAAAAAAAAAAAAAATCCATCAACTTAAGAAATAAGAGTGAACGAGAAAATGGAGCATTTTGCCTGAAACATGCATTTCTTGCAAGATTTCCCCTTGAAAACAGCTGTGAACAATAAATGTAATTTCACTTTTCAATCACAGGATGGGCTCTTGCCACTGCAGTGAAAATATAGTCAAGCCTGTGCATGTTCAAAAGAAAACAAGTATATCTGAAGTCTTGTGATTACTGCGACCCTTCTTTGCTGCCCTTCAAAGGGGGCAAGAAAGTTACCAGTATCATCTGTTGCTCCACCACCCAAAGTGGTAGGTTTGTGGGCAATCTACAAGTTCCAGCTTGGGTGATTAAACACAGCAGTAGCAGCATGGTACCCTACCCTGGAGCTCTTCCCATACATACACTTTAATAAACCCCAAAGGTGAACTAAACTAGACTTAAACCCTCCAAGCCAACTTTGAATGCCAGCAACTATATTCTCATTGTGTGCATATTTCAAATGTCACTAATATTAGATGTAACTTGTGTGACTAATGAGCCAAAGCAATTAGGGCCTCACAACGTATACAGGGGGAAAATAAAAAAGTCCCAAAGGCAAAAATTGTACAAGTTTAGTAAGGAAACAAATTTATGTCCTCCTGTTCCTTATCTTGCCAAGGGCATCCCAATTTACTATGAATTGTCTCTGTTATTAAGAATAAGAGGTCTAGCTTAATGCAACCAAACTTTTAGATTCTGTTTAAAATGGCAGGAGAATGTGTAATAGGTAAAGGAACATCAATGTCACTATGTGACATTTTAAAACAGCAAGACTAACACTTCACTATACACATTCATCGGGCAGGCAAGGTTTAAGGAGCTTATAGAAACTCCTTCTGGACAGAATATCTGAAGAAGTTCAACACATCTTTGCAGAGCTTTAAATAACAAGGTAGCACACAGAACAGACTCTCACAAAGAAAAAAATATTTACAAAAAAAAATCTAAGGATGGTTTAGGAGACTTTCAGCAACTCGTACAGAAACGCAGAAGCCATGCACTTTGCTGTCAAAGCTTACTTTGAAGGGGCAGCCTGAGAAAAAAAGCCAGGAACAGATGAAACAGTTTCCCCAAAAACTGGAGCAGCTCTGGAGCCAGGAGATAACTAAAGAAGGGGTGTATAACCTCAAGCACAGAGTCCCTTGGCAGGAGCGGAACACAGTAGGACTTTTTTTTTTGTGCCATTTTATGTATTTACATGCAAACCCAATATTCCATCTGTAACTTCTGCTTACATAAGGCTTGATTGGCCTAAACATTCAAGGCTAAAAAGGGTCAATAACCTGTTAAGTGTATAGACTCCCCTGTATGACACAGCCGGTGTCAATATCTTGATTAAATTAACAGCAATATAGTATTAGAGTAACTTGCTTTCAACAATACATTATTTAGACCTCTGTTTAAACAGCAGCTACTGACAACTTACTGAATGGAAATTCCAGTCACCTGCTGGTTTTCACTGTTTCAGAAAAGTTTCGATTCTTCCGAATTACCCTTACGAGGCAATCTACCCAAAGAGGCTTCTAGGAAGTTACTCGGTCAGCTGCACTCCTTTCCTAGGGCAATATTAGTACGCCTACAGAATCTTTTCAGAGCCTAGCTCCAACACGTGGCACAGCCTGTAGCTAAGCTTTAGTTTTGTGAATTTTAAGATGTGCTGTGAAACAGGCATGGTTAAATTTAGTGTCTCTTTATCTTTCCAGATAATTTAGAGGCAGTGTAAAAAGGGGCTGGTTTTTAGCTCAGACTGGGATGACCATAAAATACATTAGGCAACAAAAACCTCTTAAAATCATCATTCAGTTCCTTCCTATGACACTTGGACTACTAAACACAAACAGACACTCTCCAACCCAGGATCAAAACAAGAAGAGTATTTTGACAGTATCAAAAGCTGGGGAGGATGTACAGGATAGGGCTGGCTAATGCAGTTTTTGTGCTGACAGCTGCAGACGCACAGCCAGGCTGGGAAGGAAACCCTGCCAATGCGAGCACACCAGGCAACGTAAGCAAGTTATAGAGCAACCCCATCTCATCAAAGCTGCACCAAACCAGGCAATAAAGAGTTTTCCCATTCAAGATTTCTTCTAGAATACATTCTTTTTGGCCATTATAGAGATAGAAAAAATAAGGACTTTTTTAGAAATTTATATTCATGTGTGCATTCAGTAGTTTATTTTGGCAATGTAGGCAACAGAGATGGAATATAGGACACACACTTTACATAAAACATTTGTGTGGATTTGCTGCATCAAATCAGGATTTTTAAAGTCTGTTATATAAAAGTAGGAAAAAAAATCCACAATTTGGCCACGTTCTATACAATCTGGATAACTGATCTCATTTAAATAAAGGTCTAATAATAACTCAGGAAGTAGTGCTCAATTGTATTGTGATGTCCTCTTCTCCTTTATAAATGATATTTATAATAAAAGAATTTATTTAGTAAATATTTCAACAGTGATCACAGGCTCTTCAGTCAACCTATCTGGTTAGAGATTAGAACACTGGTACAGTTCAGAGGATCTACGCTCAGCCTACAGCCCAAGTGCTGCCCTGCATATGGTTCAAAAGGACAGGTTTAAGTCAAATATTTAATCTAGTTGCCTGGCTTTTCTCAGTCTGTGCTATAACTTTTACATTAATTATGTTTTAGTACCTAACTGATTCATATAATTTTTAAGTAAATCATGCCTTGAGTGACTTGTAAAGCTATTTGGGCAACTGCAAATTATTGTAAGTGCATTATACAGAAAGAGAATTCAATGTTCCCCATGTAATAATCCCCAAATGGTTTTTAAAGAACATTGTAGGGCTTGTTTCATGGAATACAGTATCTGAAAGAGAGAGCAAGTACAAAGGATAGGCTGCTATATATGGCATTAATTAAAAGATACATAATTCGCTCCTTTATTTTCCAGTGCATTCTGTCTTCTCTGTTCCAAGTTTTCAGATTACAGCTGACTAGGAGAAAAAGGGGTTGAGGGTTCTCTGTTTTGAACCATGAATACCACCACCATACCCACTGCTTTATTCCTAACTTGCAAAATTTAGTTGGTGTACTTAAGGTGCAATACAATATTTGAAACCTGGTATCTAGCTTTTCAAATGTTGATCTAAGTCAAGTTATTGCTCATTTTGATTTCTGGTAGGTTTATCTGTGCTGACTGCACTATAGCTTTCCTTACAAACAGCCTCACTGGGAAACAACAGACTATTTTTATTACAACACAGGAAAGGTTTGAGCACTTCTCTGCTTTTACGGGAAATGAAAAAAATAACAAGTTCTGTAATAAAAGTGACAAAAACAGTCAGAGATAAAACTGCACTTCACTCAGTAATCCATCAAGCTGGCAATACCGTGCAGGGGCACCGACTTGCTTAAGAGACTGAACTCCAGTTTTCCAAGGCCAAAGCATTTCTAAACTGAACTAAGTCAAGTCAAATAGAACTCCTGTGAGTTTGCCTGTAGTTCACATAAGCAGGGCTAGTACTGGGTGACACAGGGTTTTAAAAAGTGTCCAAAAATTAGAAAGTAAAAATAGTGCTTTTTGGCCACACTTACTCTAGGAGGCTACACCCTTCTCAGTGCTGACAAAAGCAAAACAGCTGCAGGTAATACAGCCTTTTGCCTAAGCCACAGAACTAGAGATGCTATTGAATTTCTAATCACTCAGCTTCTCCTTGTACTCTATAAGCTGCATTGCAATTGCAAACTCCTCCTGGTATTTTAGCTACAGCAGAAAAGAACTATTCTTGCCCTCTTTTCTTCCACACCTGTGGGCAGACAATACTATGCAATAACTTTTCTCTTTCACAGGAGTATCTGCGTTTCTACATAAAACTACTCCGTATTATACAATGCTCACTTCACCCTCCTTGCCGCTATTCCAAATACTAATTGACTCAAAACCCACTGATGAGTAGCACTCATGTAACACTGTATAGTAATGACAATTCATTAGAGAATCAGTGAGAGGAGGCAGACTAAATCTGAGCTACAGATTCCATACTAAGATCAAAAGACCCTATTTCTGTGTGTGCACCAGCCTCGGAGGACAAGTCCAATTCTCCCAGTCTTTCACTCTCACAGAACTTGATTTATCAGTAAATCTATGTGCGATGTACAATATTTTGTCCCGATTACCACTTACAGAACTAAAAAGCAAATTAATATTCTCCTTTGAAAATATGTAAATTATTTTGTAACAAATTCCAAATTAATTCCTTAGCTACTTTGAGACCATGCGCTCAGAAATTCACAGCCATAGAACTGACGGCTGCAAGACAGCCTCAAAAATAAAATTTTACACTAATGCAGAATCATGACTCACAATATGCTCCCTCTATCTGCATTCATTTTAGAAAACTGACAAACTGATGACAGGTGTCAGTTTGTGCTTCTTAAAAGAAAGATCAGATGGGAATCCAGATTGCAGTTTTACCAGAGGTCAAATAAGAAAATACTTTTAGAGCTACAGAGAGCCTGGGGAGCCATGTGTCCAACAGGGATCCTAATAGTGCTCACTTTCAATCCTGTCTTTGCTGGGATATGTAGAACGACAACATCTAATTGCTCTCTACAAATCACAGAATTGGAACTTTCTTATCTTACATTGTAAAAACAATACTTTTGGTTTTTAACCTGATATAACACAATTTATTGTATGGTTGGTTAAGCTGTTCTGAAAAAGTGCATTTTCCAATGTATTATGTTTATGCTGCTATGACACCTTTCCACAGGAGTCCTGTAGCTGCATATAACAGGAGGTTTGTGATGGCTGAATTAAAAAAGAGAAGCCAACAGCTCAGTTATAAATTGAAGAAAAAAAAGTTCCTGCTAACAGTCAATATGGAGGCCATACTCTATCAAATATCAAGCTTACGCTTCCACTGCCTATTAGCTCCAAGAACGAAACCACTCTGTAGCAGTGTCCCTGTCCTTTGTGCAGCAGAAACTGTTCCTTGGCAACCAATGCAGACAACCGAGTTGCCACAGAAACGGGAAAGACTACTTTATAAAAACTCTGAAACAAAGCAACTGTAAAGGCAATCCTAAATCGGGTGGATATGTTCTGTATTACTTCCTACAGCATTCCCATCAAAAAACAAACAAACAAACAAGCAACCAAAAAAGCCCACCTTAAAATACTAAATTACTAACTGTAATTTTCATTATTTTGGTAAAATTGGGTTTAGAGAAAGCTAATGTTTCACTGCATCAGCAGCAAGTAGCCCCTTTCTCCATTTGGTTCAAGTTGGCAAATACACCTGAAGATTTATACCGCCGTTGAAGAGGAATGCTTCCCGTTTCAGTCAGTATTTTCTCTTTCAGGGAAGAGGAGAGCTGAGGGGAAGAGGCACAGAACAACTGTTGAGGGGTGTGCCTGGAACGTTTGCAAGCTGGATAAATCAATTGTTCATGTAGGTAAAAGGCAGAACAACTGTGTACATCATGGCTCACTTCAGTTAAGGAATATATATTCAAGTTTCTTATTAATTAATAAATATTTATTAGTAGAAAATATGTTATCTTCATTAGTAATTAGAGAGATGCCAGAGACAACCATCTCCTGAATGTATTTTAACCATATTTACATTTTGTGTGTGCGCATGTGTGGACAGCACACTCAAGGCATACATTTTTCCCAGTGAACAAGGCAGGGAAAAACCCTACCACATGCTGCATTTCCCAGGAAAGGAAACCAACATAACAATAAGTCCTTTCTTCAAAGAGAAAACGAGTATGTTCATCTGCCTAGCCAGGCAACTGAACTCCTCAGCACAATGTACTGGAGAGAAAGAGAGATGAAGAGAGCCTGAGTACATTTGCTCAGAGACACAGAGTCACTGATGGGAGGTTCCCACCAGTGGGCTCAGGATGGATTTTCCTCCTGGATTTTAACCTCTGTGTTCTCCAATTTGCCATGACACCTCTACAGAGTAAAGAGTTAGCTAACTGGTTGTCTGCTGACCGGCTGGTCAGTGCTTCTGTGCTACATGACCAGCTGGCTACTGCAAAGCATGGCATCAGCAAGAAGAGTCCTACCTGCCTCACCTCCACAAGAGGAAAGGTTCAGTTGCAGCACCAAGGTCACCAACCTGAGTCTGTTTTACTCAGCCGCAAAGTTCCATAAAGCCACTGAAAGAACAATAGCAATTTTGAAGCAGTTCCAAGTTTGACTTAAGCAGACCCATAGGTTCAAAATGTGTTAGGCAAGTATTGAAATAAATAGTCCCTACACTTTATTTCCATGGGAAACTAGACTGGATCTGATGACATCAGGAAGCTGAAAAGAAAATGCATCCTCTTGATGCTTTCTGCAAATCAGAGAAATCAGTCATACAACTCTACCCATCCTCAGCTACGCAATGAACTGTGAAAACCAGTATTCTCACTGGTGATTATCACCACAATCGTCAGGTGTGTAAAACCCAGTGGAGCAAAAGAAAAGCAACTGCTCTGAAGAAATGCTACCCATCAATCCGTTATTGTGAATTATAAAGGGAAAAAAAAATATGCATCCAAACTGAACAATTCTGTGAGTTCCCTTAGTTTAACAGCTTATCTGCTATGTAAATGTTGTGGTTTATAAAACCATGGGGACAGTTTTGTGCGAAACACCTGGTCGGCTGAGGCAGGGAGGCAGGGTTACACTCACCACTTAGGGTCACGGGCAAGAAACCGACATGACTTGTGAAGAACAATAAAACAACTGGATTTATTAACTATTTACAACAAGAAGCAAGATATTGAAAGAGAGAAACCACATCTTACAAAAAGGCACTTCTCCCCCACCCCTCCCTTCTTCCCAAAGCCCAAAGGCTTTGTTCTGTAACTTCTCCCCCCTGGCGGCACATGGCGGGGGCGGAAAGTGGGGGGTGCAGTCAGTCC
>NW_010107574.1:0-1378 GCF_000699245.1 Pterocles gutturalis | reverse complement strand
CCCCATCCCCAACCCCCCTTGGGAAGTTATTTTTAGCCCGAGTGTGGGAGCAACGAGTGAAAGAGGATAATGAGGGTCATGAATATTCACAAGTGCAATGAGGCAGCCAGATGGAAGGCAGAAGTGCTGCAGATGATGTGGGCCGGTGCCAAGGACCACGCGGGCACGCAAGAAACAGAGCACCCTACCCCCATGGGACACTATCCGCCCTGGATGCCACCCCTTTTGGAGGTGCCACTCCCTTTGGAGGTGTCACCCACTTTGGATGCCACTCCCAGCCATCAGATGCCGTCTCCATGGGATGACATCTGGCCCGGATACCACACCCTTTGGAGGTCCCACCCCTTTGGAGGTATCACCCCCTTTTGGAGGTATTACCCCCCTTTGGAGGTATCACCTCTTTGGATGCCACCAACAGCCATCAGATGCCAGCCCCATGGGATACCACCTGCCCCAAATGCCCTCCCCTTTGGAGGTGTCACCCCCTTTGTATGCCACCAACAGCCATCAAATGCCACCTCCAGCCATCGGATGCCACCTCCATGGGATGCCATCTGCCCCATGTCACCCCCTTTGGATGCCACCCCCATGGGACACTGGCCCCATGACCATCCCCGCCCCAGACTTTGTCCCTCCATGTACGGCATGCCCTGTGCAGGCGCCAGGCACTGGGGGCAGCCCCCCAGGGACCCCCCTTGCGGGGCAGGGGCAGAGCGGGTCCCACAGGGAGAGCGGGAAGGCACACGCCAGTTCCAGGCAGGGCTGGGCAGGGTTCCAGCCCCGCTGCCAGCCAAGATGCCGGACACCAGTGGAGCTCCTGCCCTCCTGCCTCCCTGCCCCACAGGGGAACAACAACATCCCACGGGTGTCCCCAGGGGCTCTTCCCATCCTGGCCACCTGGGGGATGTGGGGGTCTGCCCTCTCTGGGGAGGGATGGGGAGGCTGTGCCCTGCACCCTGGTGCTGCCAGGGACCCCCTTGCACAGCCCTGAGGGCCCTTTGCTTGGCATTCTGGGGGGTGCTGGGGGGCTGGCAGGTGGGCACCCACCCTCCTGCTGGCCAGGGGAGCCCCCAATGTCACCAGGAGAACCCGCTCCATCCCATGGCTGCAGCAATGGTCCCCGGTCCCCAGCCCCGTGGCGGGGCCCCACAGCCCCCCATCCCCTCTTGGCCGCAGCGGCAAGGCTGGTACGTGCTGGGTACCACAGGTGCTGGGGCGCACTGCGGGAAACGGCGTCACGGGAGGTGACCTCAGCCCCCCCTCCCGGGGGGCTGTCGGGACGCATGGAGGGGCGAGCACAGCGGGCACAGGGGGACTGGCAGGCTGCAGGCAGGGGGGCCCCACCATGGCAGACGTGGGGGGCACAGCGCAAAGGATG
>NW_010107573.1:3780-5217 GCF_000699245.1 Pterocles gutturalis | reverse complement strand
CCCTGCCAGCACCCCAACCTCTCCATACCAGCACCCCAACCTCTCCCTGCCAGCACCCCAACCTCTCCAGCAGCCAAAGCACCATCACTTGTTCCCATCGCCATCACAGGCTGTCATCCCGTCATCTTCCCGGAGAAGACAGAGCCAACCTCCACCCAAGCAGCACAGTTACTCATGAGTAATCTAGACCCAACGAGACATCCAACCCTGACAGCAAGGTCCCACACCAAGGAAAAAGAAAATAAAAATCCTTCCAGCTCCTTCATCTCGACAGATCTTTCAAGGGTTCGTCATCATCGCTGTTACAAATCCACACCTCCAAACACAAACAGAAAAAGGCAGCCAATAAAACCGCCAGAAACCGCAAACGAGACTTGGAGATCCTTAGCCAGGGAAGGAGCAGACTCCAGACATTTCCCCAGGGACTCTCCTCTGCTGTGATCTGACACAAGAAGAGATCAGCTGTGGATCGTTCATGGAAGATGGACGGGGCCAACGGACACCACATGCCGACCTCTGCCTCCAACGCGTCCTTGTTTTGGTCCATCAAAGGAGCTGATGCCTTGAGTCCCCTTGGCCAAGATAACCATCCTGAGCTTCATCACCATCTCTCCCTCCAAGGCAGATCCTACATTTCTGGAGTTTTGAGCCTTTTCCATTGAGTCAGCGCCCTTTCTGAAGGAGACAGTGCTGGCCGCAGCGTTGATACCTCTCCAAGAGTCATGAGCCAGAGGCGGGGACGTCTCCTTTCTCCCACTTGCCGGCCCATCTCCTTACTCGATGTTTCTTGGCATCGCTCACGAAACACAGACTCGGTGGAGCCTTCAGCCTTGTCCAGCTCTTTTGGAGCACAGCCACCACGGCGCTGCCTGAGCAGGACCGGCATCACCTCTCTCCCGACAGCTCCGTTACCGCTCATGGATACGGATGCTCTTGATCCAGGACAAACAAACCTCGACCAGCAAAACCAGCAAGAAGTACCCACGCGTAGGGAGACAGAGGGTAAAGACAAGCTGCAGGTGCATCCTCACTGCTCGGTTGCACCCACATCAGGAGCACTTTGCAGCTACGGGCTCCTTCAAAGCCTACAGACCAGTTTCTCCCCCCAAAGCAGACGGTTAACCTTCTCCTGCCGTATTTCCAAAGATAAGAAGCACAGAGCAGACGCCTCGCTCCCCGACTCTCTGCAAGGCTCCTGCCTGTCCGTACAGGGTTCCTCAGGTTGCTGCTCGCCCCAGAATTTGGGGGTGCATTGCAGCAAGCCCTGATGGTGACAGATGAGGCACAGAACCACCACCCCCTGCTCGGTTACAACCCACTACTGCTATTTATTGTAATCAGAGGAACCGCGTGGTGCAACCAAAGTGCCAAAGCCGTGTCTCAAGAGTCCCTACAACGGGGGTCTCTTTCTGCAGTGCTTTACCTGCAACGGTTCAG
>NW_010107573.1:2875-3767 GCF_000699245.1 Pterocles gutturalis | reverse complement strand
AAGGAATCCCGACCGTATCGGAGACGAGCAGAGGGGCAGCGACACCTGAGGGCTCGTCCTTCGGGTTGTCCGCTCTCACCGTCGCATTTCACAGGTCACACGCTGTAATAGCTGCTGGCCTCGTGGTTCTCCTGCTCCTACAACAGCTCGACTTGGACCAAAACAGAGTTTTTCATGGTCTCAAGAGTCATTTTGCCACTAGAGACTCTAAACTATTGCAGAAATGGTCTGTGCAGGACACGTCGGGAGGTGTCTGCAGACAGCACACGCAGGGCTGACCGCCACCAGAACCCCCCCCCACCCCCTTATCTCATCTGGGATCTACGTGACGCTGCCCTATTTCCCAGTCAGTCCTGAAAAATAAAACTCTGGAGTCCGGCTTCAGGGTAAGATCCAAATCCACCAGCTACAGCTGTGATTCATCTGCCAGAGTCGACATTTCAGCGCAGATGTCTGAGCTGGCTGCAGAGCCACCAGCAATAATCCCGTCATGGACATCCTACAACGGGGCGGGTTTGTCCGCTCCGGCAGCTCTTCCCCCTGCCCAGACGACCGGTCGAGCTCCCTTGACAAGCAGGGTCCCCAGAAACCCTCCACGAAGCATTCCCACACCGGCAACAGTTTCACATGGGACAATTTCACAATTTCTCCGAGACACGAGGAGTTTAACAAAACCCCTTCCTGCAATTTAAAGAACTTTGCAGGCTCTGCATTGAGCACGGAGCTTCTGGAAAACGGAATTTGGGGTGACAGCATCCTCCAGGCACACAAAACCCTGGGGTGCACCAGCACCCGGGGTGCTGAGCAGAAAGATGCTCCGAGCCAGCTCCCCAACCTCCGCCTGTTCTCTCTCCCTGAGCATCCCCAGATTTCGGGGCACCGCACCGCCCTA
>NW_010107573.1:1093-2864 GCF_000699245.1 Pterocles gutturalis | reverse complement strand
CCTGCGCAAAACCAGGTCCAGTACCCGCCTGGCCCAGCTCCGCCGCCCCGGCAGGTCGGGCACAGCCGCGCGGCGGGCATTTGCAGGTGCTCCGCGTCCGTACAGGTGTACAACTTGGATGTTTGCCTTCCTGGGTGTTTTATCTCCGGGCTGTGTCTGCACACAACCTTATCTCCGAGGGGAGGGGTGTGTTGCTCCTGCACACACTCTTATCTCAAGGGACGTGGGCTTTCCTCCGGGCTCTTCGGTTGCCTGCAGCGGTGCTGGAGCCTGCAGGAGCCTTCCTGCTCCTCTCCATCCCTCCTGCCCTCTCCCCAGCTCAGCCCCAGTCCCCTTTGCACCACCCAAGCAGGTGGCACTGGGTGCAGCGGCTTTTCCAAGGAGGAAAAGGGAGGGTGGAGCAGGGAGGATGGGAAGGATGGTGGGGTCCTACCAGAGCAGCTCTGATCCCATCCGGATGGGTCTGGGGTCTCTCCACAACTTCTCTCGACAGAACAGCCTCAGGAGGAGCCCTGTTTCTCTGTAAACCCCTCATCTCTTCACCACCTCACCCCAACCCTCTCGTTTCCAAAGAGGACAATTAACTCAGCCAATTAACGTTCATCTAGCCTGGCCAGACCCTCCGGAGAAACCTCCCAGCGCATCCTCACCGCCGGACCTGGTCTGGGCTGGAGAGGAAAGGAAACACTTGGGAACGGAATAACTCGCTCCCGCATCGCCGCAGCATCGTCCGGAGCCTCGGTCTCCTGTCCATGCGCTGGCGCTGCTCAGCTTCGGGGGTCCAGCCCCACCAGCCACCCTCTGTGGTCCCCACGGCGCTTCCCAACCGCCCCATGTCTTCCCAAAACACCCATCCCGAGCTCCACACCTTCCCGAAACACCCAGCCCAGCTGTGGCGGAGGCTCCCGCAGCGCAGCGGGGGGGAAGGAAGGCTCCCAGCCTCCCAGACCGCACTCTCTGCGGTGCCCCGGGGCCGTTTGCTTTTTTTCCCAACACCAGGATATTGAGTCACGGGCAGGCTCCCGGTAGCAATGCCGGGGCATGCGTCGGCGCTCGTCTTACCCAAACCGCGGCTCCGTCTGCAGCTCCCACTGCGCACACGCGACCCCTCTCCCTGGGTTCAGCGGCTCTGAACCTGCTAAAAGGAGGAAACTGGGAAACTCCTCTTTTGGCAGAGTTCCTGCGCCAACACAGCTCGTGTATTCATGGCTCAGATCTGCCCGCTCTCCTCTAATTTACCCGAGAGCCCTTGGCCTCTTACGCCCGCAAATTCAGCTGCCACGGGCTGTGGGAAACCTCAGCTTTGGAAATGCTGCATTTACAGTGATGCAACTCGGGAGACATTCGTTTTCCCAAGTTGGTTTTTAAGGGGGAGAGGTGGATGAATGATCCCGGTTTAGGAACTGACCCTTGATGCAGACGGCGATGGCCAACTGCCCGCTTTGCATCCCCCCCCTCCACCCCGGGGGAGGCTGTAACCCAACCTCCCTTCCTCTCCCTCCCCCACAGCCCCGGTCCCTTTGCTCGCATGGTTCCTGCAATTCCTGGCCCTGGCTTTCAATGCGTTGCACAGCTTCCGCCACCATCTGGGCTCCATTTAGGGGAGCTGATGTTTTTCACAGGGCTGTAATCTAAACTTTGGTATTGAGTTTACATCTCGCATACCAGCGTCTCACCACTGAGCCTGGCCACGCAGGAGGGACGGCTCGGCTGCCAGGCTCTGTCCCACCGCAGGAGGATGCGGCGGCGGCGGCGGTTGCGGGTACCTGGG
>NW_010107573.1:0-1029 GCF_000699245.1 Pterocles gutturalis | reverse complement strand
CGCTGCCCCTGCCGGGGGGCACGAGCTGGGAAAAGCCCAACAAGCTGGGAATCGGGTCAGCTTCCCTCCGGGGAGGCTGCAGATGGGAGTCAAAGCCCTAAATCAGCATTATCCAAGCTCCATCCCCTAGCAGCAGGAAATTCTCCTAATTTTTGGCCTTAAACCCTACCCTTATCTCTATGCAGACACCGCAGGGTCTTTCAGAAGGGTCAGGAGTGACGGAGGTTGCTCTTGGGCGGGGGGCTTCTTTTGTGGAGGCAGGGAGCAGACACCAAGAGCCATTCCCTGGAGCATCCCAAGGCTGCTGCTGCTCTGCCTGATCCAGACCGAGCAGATACAGCCTTTGAATCCCAGTTCTACCTCCTAGCCCCATCGACAGCGATCCCAGACTGCCCAGTCTGCTGCCTGAGCCCCCACAAGCCAAGCCACAGGGGTGAGATGTCTCAGGCAGCGAGATCCGCGCTCCCAGGAGCACACCAGGACTCCTGGGCTGCTCTCCACCCTCTGCAGCTCCTGCTCCAGCATATATTAAACAGACATCAAAATGCACCAAGCATCTTTAGCTTCTCAGAGCTCTCCTTGCCCAGACCAGTGCCCTCAAACACCAGCATCTCCCATCTCCTATCCACCTACTGCCCATGAACCGGGAGCAGAGTCGATCAGCCATTTTTTGAGGGTGGACGCCCCCGCCGCACGGTTCAGCGAAGCTCCTCGCACAGCTCCAGGGGCTGCCTGCAAGCCGGCACCGACCGCCCACCACCATCCCAACAGGGGCTATCGGAGCAGCAAGGAAATGAGGGCGGCACAAAGAAACCCCAAGCTGCACCCAGATCCCTGCGCACGAGCGAAAAACCAGCTTAAAAGCCCAAAAATACAGGCAAGGTGCTGCATTCGCCCAGGGGCTGGCACGACAGCTCCGCTGCGAGACACCGGCCCCCCCAGTTATTTATGAACCGCGAGGGCTCGCAGCCGCAGCACCGCCCTCCAGCCCTAATGCGCTTTGCCAACGGGCACAACAATTTTTTTTTT
>NW_010107572.1:0-1607 GCF_000699245.1 Pterocles gutturalis | reverse complement strand
ATGGTTTGGGGTGGAGGGGTTTAATTGCGTCACCAAACACAGCACTTGAACATCAAAAAAATAAAACTAAAAAAAAAATTTTAAAAAAGAAATAATCAAAAAATTCCAAGCTCTGGGCTTCATCCTGCAGCGGGGGCTCCTGGCCAGCCCAGGGCTTGTTGGGAGAAGACTGCCGGCCCGCACAGCCGGTGCCACATCCCCCACGACACCAACGTCCCTCCACGATGCTGATGTCCCCCATGACGCCAATGTCCCCCGTGACACCAGTGTCCCCACGTGACGCCAACGTCCCCGCGCTGCTGGGCTCACCCCCAGCACAACCGTGCCGGAACCGCCCGGCGATGCTGGCGCCTGTGGCAAGAGGCAGCCAGAGGGAGCAGAGTGATGGCCTCGGTGATGCCGAATGTTCCCGTAAAATGTGTGTTGAGAGGAGGTGAACCTCGAAGTTTGCACTATGGAAGGTGAAAGAAGAGCCGAGGACGGGGTCAGCGTCGCTGCAGCGCCGGGGCCGTGCCAGAGCCGTGGCCGTGGGGATTGGTCCCTTTGTGCCGGGGTGGTTTTTCCTCGCTGCTGGAGGAGTTGCCAAGGTGCTACTGGCTCCACCGCCGAGCATGAACCCCCCCTGGCCCCAGGGCGAGGAGGGGGCTCCAGCCCCACCAGCCCAGCAGGACACGGGCACCAGGGCTGGGGACACTGCCACAGCCCCGGGGGACGGAGGGGACCCACGGGGGACAGGGATTGGGGGTCCAGACCCCCCATCCCGGGGCTGGCACGAGGACCAAGATGCCACCGACACCAACCCGCACGTCCGGCTGCGGCGCCAGCCGAGCCCCCCACCCGCAAAGCCGTACCTGAGGCCCCGGCGGGATCCAGTGCGGTGGCTTTGTTACACCGCGGCCTCGTTACACCGCGGCCTCGTTACAACACTCCTTTTGGTGATGCCCCCCCCCAGGCAGCACCCATGACTCTTGTAATGTATAAATCCCATTTTTCTGTAACCCGTATTAGTCCCGTGTGCGATCCCATGACCTCTGTCCTGGTCCCAGCCTTGGCTGGTTGGTTTTGGGGGTTTTTTTAGACTTTTTGTACAATAAAAAATTTATATAGACAAAAAGAAAAAAAAAACAACAAGGGAAAACTGCTGACAAAGACATTTTGCTTGGGTTACTGCGCTCCAGTCACTGCTCACTCACTCCCCACGCTGACACTGGATCCTGGGGTCAACACCAGATCCCATGATTAGCACCGGATCCCAGGGTTGGCATCGGATCCTGGGATCAGGATTGGATCCTGGAATTGGCATCAGATCCCAGAGTTGGCACCAGATCCCAGGGTCGGGATCAGATCCAGGGGTCAGGACTGGATCCCAGGGTCAGCATCAGATCCTGGGGTCAGCATCGGATCCTGGGATCGAGATCAGATCCCAGGGTCAGCATCGGGTCCCGGGTTCGGCACGAAATCCCAGGGTTGGCCCCGTGGCATTCCACCAGCGCAGGGCTGGAGGAGCCGGTGGGGGCAGCTCAGCCCCACTGTTCCTTGGGGTCTTCAGCCCACGTGCCAATCCCATGACAGGCCCTCAGCATCTCCAGTCGCTCGCCCAGCTTCGC
>NW_010107571.1:0-216 GCF_000699245.1 Pterocles gutturalis | reverse complement strand
TGCCGGCCGAGCCCCTGCAGCCTCCGCTTTGCCTGGTCGTGCCAGGAAACCTGAGCTCTGGGGCTAATGAGCCCCAGGAGAGTCTCTTGGGGCTGGAGCCGATCCGCTCCCCAGCATTTGGTACCCATCACCTCCGGCCTGCGTGCAGCCTTTCGGCCCCATGGTTTCCTTTCCTCCCCTCCTGCCGCTACCCCCCACCGCCGGGGCGCCTTGGTC
>NW_010107570.1:60220-60443 GCF_000699245.1 Pterocles gutturalis | reverse complement strand
GCGAGAGGGGCCGGTGGTGTCCCTGGGAACGAGCGTGTTTATAACGAAGGAAAGTCCACACACACCCCCTCCTTCCCCCGCGTTCCTCGCCTGTCCGGGTGCTTTGCGAGGGGGACAAATGGCGGCCTGTTCCAAAGCCCCGGAGATAAGCAGGAAGCCTCCCGCCAAGGCCGTGCGATCCCCGCTGAAACCCGGCGGCGCTGGGCTGAGATGCGCCTTTGCC
>NW_010107570.1:31648-60199 GCF_000699245.1 Pterocles gutturalis | reverse complement strand
GGCTGGGAAATCTCCCTGCGAACGCCCGGCCGTGGGGAAGGCTGCGGGGGGCCAGAGGGGTACCTTGGGTGAATCTGGGAGCCTGGCTTTTGAATTTTGGCTTGAGGAGACTGAGATGTGACCAAAGAGCCACGTTAGGCCTTGGTTCTTCACTAGTTTTGCCTAAGAAGAGGTAAGGAAAGAGAGAAGATCTGGAGTCTGGAAATAGGAAAACAGAATGAGGGAGGAACAAAGAACCATCAGTGGAAAATGAAGCTTCTCGGGTAACAGCTTGCCACCGTCCAAAGGAAGTGTCCTCTTTTTTCCCTGTGCTTTTACACACTCCCCTGCATCAAATCCAGCATGCACTAGGTCTCCCAAATCAGTGACTGGGCTGTTTTCTGCCATCTGGGTGGGTGGGATTGGCTCAGGGCAGAGCCCAGCGCTGGGGAAGGGGCAGGAGCACATGGCCAGGAGCAGGAGAAGGGTGACAGACTCAACTCCTCTCATGGAACTGTGCCTTGAGGTGCACCCCTAACGTTGTGCTACTCTTGTAGTAGAAAAAGTACAAATGGAGAAAGGAAAGACAACATTTAACTGCTTGTGTGCTGTACCTGCACGAGGAGGAGAGCAACAGGTATCTCAGGGGCTAGTTAAGAGAGCAGCAGAGATCTTTGTGGTGTTTGTTCTTGTTTCTAGTGTAGATCTGAATTAAAGTAATTCTTATGGTGTGACTCTGTGTACAAGGTGACTCTTAATGAGAAAGATTCAGCTCAGAGCATTGTGGCCTTCAAGTTGTAGAAAAAAACTGTCGAAGAGAAGTGGAAACAGCAGAACAGATGCTCAGAAAAGTGGAATAATCACAAGTAAAAACAGGAGGTAAAAGCAAAACAGCAAAAAATAAAAGAAGGCGGAGAAAGTCTGTAAAATTTTAAATGTCAGGAGAGCTTGTCTTTGCAACAAAGGTGACCGTGACCTGGATTCCTTCCTCCTGAATTTAAATGTGTAACCAGGGTACATAGGTACAGGCTTCCTGTAACTGCTGTGGAGAAAAAGGCCCCGTCAAAGGGGAGCAGATCTTCAAGTTGCATATCAGTAGTTGTCCGACTGCTTCAGGCTGTGGACTGCTGAGTCTTGCTCTTACGTGCCTAGGGTATAACAACCTCGGCCTATTGCAAGACATCCTTGTTGTGGAAATTATTGGAGACAGATATTTGGATTGTGTTGTATGGGAGGCCAGCCCATGTAATCATCATTGTCTCTTTGGTCTTAAAAAGGGTGACTTCAGTTTCAACCTTTGGCAAGATGTCCTGCAATCTATTTTGAACTGAAACGGGAGGATGAGCAGAAAATCACAAAGCTGTGATAGCTTCCCTGCTTATCTTGGCTGCCTTCTCCCAAAGAGTTGTGCTGAACAGCAGTCTGGTTCAGCAAAGAATCTTGACCACTATTTCTAAACAAACATGGGTTTCTCAGTGTGTTTTTTCTTATCTGCATCTCTTTTCTTATACTTAAATATCTTTGAGGCAATGGCAGTCTTTATCTGTGATGGCTCTAAGACCATAATCAGTGTTTAACAGTAAAGCATAATAAAAATTAGTTCAAGCCAAGCTGGAAAGTAGCAGGATTATAGACATGTTAGTTTAAAGAGACAAGTTCCTACTTACATTCTAGTTCATTTTCATTGTATTATCAACTTCTGAATACCACGAGAAGGTGAAAAACATGCACTAAGCACAAGCTTCATATTTCCATCATGTTTCACTTTCTAATACATGGAAAAGATCAGTACATGGAGAGTTGCTATGTAAAGAAATAAGATGATAATTGATTCATTGCTTAAGTCACAATAACACTTTAACAGTATTGTTCATCAGGAGCAATGTCTCAGCTCATTTTAAGAGCCTGGCTTCAGTGGCAGTTGTTTTGGACCCAGTAATTCTGGTAGTTCTGGGTACTGATAGATGCCATTGTCCAGCTTGGCTATAGATGCATTTCAGTCAGCTAAGGTAACAAGTGCTAGTCATTAAACAACTGTGTGTGTAATTAAAAAAACATATACTCCTCTGTGGAATAAAACAGCAGAATTCACTTTCCTCTTAAAGAATATTGACCAGGACTAGGACTCTAATAAGAAGCAGAACTTTTTATCAGAGGACTACAGTGTTGCATAAACCCCTTTATTTAAAGTCCCTGGCAAGGCACGTGCACTGTTTTGGCGCTCACACTAGAGTGAACATGCATACTTAATTCTGGAGGGAATAGCTGACATTTTGGAAGTGTATTCGTGGTTGGGCTGTGGCAGCCAGGACTGCAGACCTGCCATAATGCCAGATCTCCCAGGGCCCTGCGCCTTCCCTGTGCAAGGCTCTCTGGCCCATTTTGCCTTTCTCATTTGGAGCAGCGATAGCAACACAAAGCAGAACTGGCTGGAAATTTCTGACAGAAAATTTCTCCGTTGGGAAAAAAAACCCCAAACTGTAATTGACAGGTTTCTGAGCAGCACATTGGCTGTGACAGGAGCCAGGCGGGATCCCAGGCTGCCTGTGTCCTCTGCAGGCTTACTTGGCTTTCTCTAGCAGCGGTTCACATGCTTTCAGGGCTTCTTGATGGCTCAATAGAGGAGCTACCATGGGTCAGGGAGCCTGTGAGCTTGAGAGGTGGGGCCAGGATCAAGCTCACATTTACATTGTCATCCCACTTTGGGCAGATAGTCTTTTCCAAAAAATATGGGAGAGAAATTCTGGTTCTCCAGGGCTCCAGTGAAGGAAAGAGCAGTCGATCTCCTATTCCAGAGCCCCTCAGGCAATGCCAACAGCAGCAAGAGCATCTATCCATCTCCATTGCAGAAGCAGCAGCAGGGATAAGGTGCTCTAAGGAGGAGGAGCCATCCTCTCTTCCCTTTTTGAGATGCAGTGTTGGAAGGGACCCATCAACTTTGAATCACTCCCTCAGCTGCATGGGACTATCGCTCCTGTTGTTTTCCATTGCTGGCATGTAACATTTTCCATGGGGACACAGGTAACGGACATTTAACCCAGACCAGTCAGTGGGGGGAGGATTCATAGTTCTCAATTGCTGTTCTGAGGGTGAGAAAGGCACTAGCGCGTCTGGCTGCTGCCTCAGGTAGCTTAGGAAACTATAACTGCTAGGCATGAACAGTTTTTAAGCAAGCGGTGAAATGCTCAACAACTTTTTGGCATGAATATTTTTAGGTTCTCTACCTGTTAGTAGCTGTTCTTCAATATAGCTCTGAGCACGTATATTTCCTTTTCAATAAATGCAACATAATAGATGAGCCAGACAACACATGGTGATCCTGCTTTTCTTCAGTGGAGGTTAGAAGCTGTTCTACAATGGATTTCACTTAAGCTCAGAACACCCTGTGTCACGTAAACTTCATCTCACATCTTTATTCGGGCCCTGATTAAACAAACTGCACAAGTATAAATCTAACATCATGGCTTGCTGAACTTAAGTCCCAAGTCTTGCTGAAGCAAACTATTCAGAAAAGTTCAGAGTGGGCTGCAGCTTTTAATCTGTTGTTTCAAGTCAGAATCCTTATACCTGTGAATAAAGCCTATTATCACTTTCTCTTTTCATACCTTTCAGTTCTCTTGTTTTTCACAGTCTTCTGTAGTTTATTTTCCCAGTTAAAGGTATTTGTAGAAGTAGAGCAGGACAGCCTTGTAAGGCATCTGGTCAAGAGGCAGAATGAAACTTGTCACAACTAAGTGATTTGCCATAAAATGGTGAAAAACATATTCATCTTTCACTGATTCCATTTTAGGTTGTGAGAAGAGAGGTGAATATTTTTTTTTTTAAATATGTCTTCTGTACACAATACCAGAAGGTTAAACATGTATTTTCTTCTTTGTAAGCAAGTCCAAGCTTCTGGCTACAGTCCAGCAGACGTTTTTCTTTGTCCATTAAGGCAATCTCCTACACAGTTTACCAGGGGAGGATGAAATTCCTCAAGCTGTGTTATAAACATTCATCACTGAAATCATGCTCCTAATAACCAGAACAGCAGACAAAATTTAAGAGAGCTCTGGATTGGGTGTGTTTTACAGATGGAGACCATAGGATCAGGAGTGAAGCAGTAAAGCCGAAGACCAAATAAGGCACTGTGAAAAGATTAAACATAAGACAAAGTAATACCGAGATGTCAAAGGAAAGAGTCTGAGAAAGGATCTTTCTTTCTCTTTTGAAAAGTCTTAGTTCTTCCCTGGAGCAGTCCTTGACAGAGACAACCTGCAAGTACTTCAAAGCCACATAGTCCGTATTTTCTTCCCTGGACAACCTTTTAAAGAGCTTTAAGGAATCCCCCTGTTATTCCTCGCTCTTTCTCTTGCTCGAGTTCATTCCTCTTGAATAAAGTCTCTAGAGATGACAGCTGAAGTCACAGTCCTGTCGAGACGATGGCACTCAGTGGGCAGCACTGATTTTAAGTTGGCGTGCCGTTCACCGTGGGACTGAAAACATGCAGCGTTGGCAACAGCACCCGCAGGCGTCTTGTCAGGGAGATTCTCTTTATCAGCTCACCTTCCTGTCTTAATTTTCAGCTGCAATTTGCTCCCTTCTCTGCCAGTCTCCCTAATTAGTGCAGAGGATTTGTTTGTGTATAGCCCTCATAAATCGTAATCACCTTTGATATAGCGCTTCCCCAAGCTCAGACCTTTTGCTCTCCAGCCATGTCCTGTGCCAAGTGCTGGGTGGGAGGATTGGGCAAGGATTTCCTATGGACTGCAATCAGCAGCGATGGAGAGCTCACGCTTCCCTTCCTCATTTAGGCCTGCGCTAAGGGCTACCACCGTTAATGAATTACTTATGAAATGACTTATGAAAGCATTTTACAAAATTCAACAGGGATAAAACCAGAAAGCAATGAAAAACCTGAACAAATTACTCTAGAACTTCTAAAGCATTTTAAAAGAAAATGAAAAATTCTTAGGAGCTGTGGTTTTGGGACAAAACCTATGCCACTTCATGAAAGGCATATTTTTCTAGAAAAGTAATAATTCGTAGGATACTCCAGAAAGTTTTCTTAAAATGCTGACAGCAAGAGGCTGATGGGGTGGGATTTTTTGGACATACTGTGAGCATATGAATACCAGCCTCTGCCCCTGCAGGCTGCATCTGGTTTCCAAAGAGTTACATTTTCTGCAGAGTTGCTGGCAGGTTTCTGGTGTGTGAATCTAGTGAATCTGGGAGCCCCATCGGGCTGTAACTTACACAGAAGGCTGCACTGAGTCCTGGCAAGCCCAGTCCTCCAGAATTTAATGGTGCAATAGAAGGAAACATGCCAAACCATCTACCTGAACTACTATTCCCTCAACACATTCCTCTGTAGTGTTTCTTGGCTGGCTGCTCAATCCCTTAGCTCTAGAACTGAAAAAAACCTGGTGTGTGAAGTTATGTTCCTCACAGTCCTTTACATAGCATATGTGGCAAAAAAAACACCAGAATGCTAGAGAAGTTCCATTCTCTGAAATGAAACAAAACCTCAGAAATAATTGTCTTTTCCTAGTACCATTGTGTTGGTATACTTTTAGTTAATACTCAAGAGTAGCAGATGGATGCTTATTAATTTAGATACAAATATGTGAAAATCAGAAGTGTATCTTTAGACATTTAGTTTTTCAATTTTTGTTTTGAGCAAGTTATTGCAAAATTAAGACCTTGAATATGTTGCCTTTTAAAGCAGTCTTAATTAGAAAAGGTTTTTTAGACTAACGCTACAGATCAAAACCCACAAATTTATCCTGTTTTGTCATAACCGCTCGCAATTCTTTCTTCACTGCGGATCATTTGGTCAGAATCCCGTAACTGCAACAGCGCCCTCATCTTCTCCCCAGTGGATCTGCATTTATGTGGCTGTTTAAAGCAGATACACAACTGGTGTGAAATTGTGGTCCTGCCAAAACAGAGGAGCTTAACACAGGAAAAGATCCAACATACAACCAGCAAAGTATTATGGAGGTTACTTAATTTGTGTTTTCAGTAGTTTACATATGTAGATGCTTATGATCTCTGCTACAGAAAGTAGAGAGGTTTCTGTCTTTGCCTACTTGCTGTGTCGCAAGCAAACGATCTGGGTTAGCTGGGTCACGGAAGTCAGTCGTGTCAGTCAACGGGAAAATGCAGGGCAGATTTCCTGGAAATGATGGAACTGATATTTTTGTATATTGTGGAGTATTTCAGATTCCAAGTGTACAGAATCGTTCTGTATTTGTAATTCTTTTAGTGACTATCATAAACATCGAAGGTTGTTTCCAACAGAAATAACGTCTAGCCTGAATATTTCTTAGCTATATGCTATATACCAAGCAGCAAGTTCTAACAGAGTAGCAGTCACAGCACAGGGGTTGATATGCACGATATACTACTGTGTCTATTGCACATACCCTGTAAGCATCAGCTCAGCAAGGAAAGACAGGAATTTGGAAGTAATTTTGCCCTATGTATTTGTGGGCTCTTTCCGTTTGTCTTGTCCAGACAAGCAGGGGATCCTGTTACTATTCAACCAGTAATTGCCACTGTCCCACAGATTGATGTCAAGATAGTCTTACGTATATAAAATTCCATCTCTGTGTTGTTCATGACTATAAAGTAGATATTCCTTCCAAATGTCCTATGTCCAAATGACTGTAATATGTCATAACATGTGAGTCACAGTTCCCTATATTTCATGGTACTGTTGGATGTAGCAGAGTCCCTTGACTCCTGGTGGAGTGAAAGGATTCCTTTCACTGGCTTCAACAAGCCCTGGATCAGACTCTGGCTTGCTTAGCACACTATTTTGGGAAGTCAGTGACTCTCCTAGATTTCACCCTCTCTTCCTTTTGGAAAGTTAATTAATTTATAGGCCTTTAGAATCTCAACTATTGTCTTAGAAGACATTTTGGGGGGGTTGTTTGTTTGTTTTAAATCCTGGAATTGCAATATGGGTCTTCATAGACTAAGAAGACCCTCATGTTTATAAGCCTCTTGAGAAAAATAAATCACAAGTCTTCAATAAAACATAACCAATATTTTAAATTACTCACAGATATCAGAGTTTAACTAAACACAGAAAATACCCTGGTGCTTCACCCCACGGGATCTTATCGCGGTCAGCTTGGCTTCTATACTACAAAAACATCCTCAGCTCTTCAAATATGCCAATAAGCTTCCCCCGAGAGGCAAACTTCAGCAAATAAAGCCCTCCACTCATACCTCATCACCAATGTTTGCTTGTTAGACTTTGGATGAAAGACTCAAAAATTTCTCCACTGAACCAACAAGCTGCTGGAGCAGCTCAGCCTGCTGGCAGCATGGGAAAGCAGAGCAGTTGAACCCATAAAGACAGGATTTGGGACAAGGTGATGTCACAGCCTAGCATCCAGCATTTTTTAGTACGCCAACAGGAAAACATTCAAACTCCAGGATCCTTCTAACAGCCAAGCGGTTCTGCCGTAACGTGGATGTCACTGGGGAGTTCTTAAACAGACTTGCTGTCCTGAGCCAAACTGAGGGCTTTGGAGAGTGGAACATGCACATCTGGGAGCTAAACCAAACCAATACTGACGAAAGTTTAATTGTACAAGGCTTTCACTTGCTGTCACATATAAAGGAGGTTGTACATTGTTTTAATTCTGTTTAAAAGTTCACATTGTTTCTTCAGACGTTTGTATTATACATAGATATATACAGAATAAAAAGCTTCATTGATGGATGTCAGATGATAACATCAATAACCAGAATAAAAGAAAGTTGGTCCCTAAAGCAATATATTATTTTTCTTTGAATAAGAGTAAGCTAGAGAAAGTAGCTCGTTACTAGCCCCTCCTTCTGAGATGATAAAAAGGTGATTGAATACATCCACAGTATAATGATGTTCAGATGGGATACTGGGAAAGAGAACTGGGCAGGAAAGAGCAATTAGTTCAAAGAAAGGAAACAGAAAAATGAGGTTAGAAAGATGGAGAACATTTTATGGACTCTATTTGCTATCTATTAAAAAATTCTCTTCAGAAAAAAATATTATTTTTTAAAGCAATTTATTTGGAATTGACTAATAAAGCGATAGTTCAGTCTAAGGACAACAGCTATTGACTTTAAAACAAAGGTGTAATAGCAAATGCATATCTGCTACTAGATGATAAGAAAAATAAATATATGACGATAACAGCAAACTAATTAATGTTTCTAGGGAAGGAGAGCTCTGCAGGCCCCTCGAGACTCAGCTAACTTCTGAGGTGGAGACAAGCTGTGCCCAGCACTCTCTCCTTTCCGTTTGCACCCTGTGCTGGCCATGACCCAGGTGACATTCTGTCATTATCCCTTCTTTATAAATCATCAATAAATTATTTGGAAATTGCATTGATTTCACCTTTGGTTTAGAACTGGAGATATTTTTGCTACTTATCTGCAGAGAATAGGATTTGAGGGATGGTGAGCATATGGCTTATGGTGTTTGGCTTTAAAGTAGGAATCCTTTTACTCATGATTTGAAGTTGGACTAGATGGTCTTTGAAGATCCTAACCAACCTAAGCCTTTCTATAATTCTATTAAAATGTCTAATTGTAAATGAAATTTGAGGAATGTCTGTACAACTTATAAACGGTCATTACATTTACAGTTGTTGAATTATGGCAGACCTCAGGATTTGCACTATTCTGCGTTTGTTAGTAGGGCATGTACTGAGTGTCCCTGGACTTGCTGAATCTGTTCGTACCCAAACCCAAGTGCTGCACCTTCATGTGGTCTCCTGACTACTTCAGCCAAGCGCTGACTTAGTACTCTGGAGTGGACCATGGCCTGGGCAGCCACCACTTGCCTGGAAAACCGGACTGTCTGGGTCAGCTTGAGCCACAAAGCAAATCTGTGTCCCTCAATACATGGAGTAAAAATGCTCAGTCAGCAGAACTTAGTGGTAACTTATTTGGGAGGACACAGGTTTAGGCAGGCATTTAACAGAACTCTTTCTGACTTGCTGCTTTGCGGGGGATGCTGGTGTTAGCAAAAGGAAAAAAAAACCCAACAAATTCAGAACTGAAAAACTAATGCATAGTTTCTTCTGGTGCTAGCTTTTACAAACCAGAGCCAAAGACTGCCACAGTGAAAACTGGAGCAGGAAAATACATCTAGAGTTGGGTATTTGGGGGAGGGGCAGTTGAGGTCTGAATGTGCTCCACCTAAATGTGCTAGGGAAAGGGCACATGGTGATGAATGTTGGGATATAAATGCATCCAGCTAGTATGGAGTTAGGTCCCCACCTGCCCCAGAGCCTTGCCCTGCCTCTCAGCACCTTCCACTGGCTTCACAATCAGTGTTTCAGCTCCCAGGAGACTCCCAGGGCTCCTTACACAGTGTCTGACAGGGTACCCTGGTACTAACGGGGAGCAGTGGGTCCCCTCTGTGCTGTTAGCTGTTAGGGCAGGACATGAGAGGAAACATGGGCAGGGAGGGCTGGGGGAGCACACAGCAGCCCTCCAGCCCATCTGACAGCCAGTCAGACAGCCCGAGTTAGACATCTGAAATGCGTGCTTTGCAGGAGTGTGGGGGGCTGACCCTGGCTAGATGCCAGGTGTTCACCAAAGCTGCTCAATCACTCCCCCTCCTCAGCTGGACAGGGGAGAGAAAATATAATGAAAGGCTCGTGGGTCGAGATAAGGACAGGGAGATATCATTCACCAATTACTGACATGGGCAAAACAGACTCGACTTGGGTAAAAATTAATTTAATTTATTACCAATCAAATCAGGCTACAGTTCTTCACAAACTCCTCCAGCATGGGTCCCTTCTGTGGTGTGCAGTCCTTCAGGAACAGATTGCTCCAGCGCGGGCTCCTCCCTCCATGGGTCCACAGGTCCTGCCAGGAGCCTGCTCCAGCGTGGGCTCCCCATGGGGTCCCAACCTCCTTCGGTTCATCCACTTGGTCCGATGTGGGGTCCTTCCCGGGCTGCAGGTGGAGATCTGCTCCACCATTACCCTCCATGGCTGCAGGGGTGTCTGTGGAGTTATTCCTCTGCTCTCCTGCTGCAGTTGCTGTTGCTGAGGGTTTTTTTCCCCCTTCTTGATTATGTTATCCCAGAGGTGCTGGCACTGTCACTGATGGACTTGGCCTTGGCCATTGGCAGGACCCTCTTGGAGCTGGCTGGCACTGGCTCTATCGGACATGGGGGAAGCTTCTAGCAGCTTTAGCCCCCCCCGCTACCAAACCCTTGCCACACAAAACCAGTACAAAGAGTCAGGTTTCCTTCCTGCAACATTGGAATAAAGACCTTCTTAGCAAAGGATTGCATTTAATGCAAGTACTTTGCTAAGGCTGTGGTGCCTACACCATGGTGAGTAAACGCGGCACTTTGTGTGTACGTGTGTGATGGTTATTTAGGTGCGTAGGGGCTGAGCCTCAATAAAGGTCCACTGCAGTTCCCTCAACCCAGGTGAGGTTGTACCAGCCAGCGTTAATAGAGAATTTCCCTGCACCTGTTTTCCCAGGCAGCAACAGACAGAGGTAGCATGTCACAGCTCTTCTGTCATGAAAGAAAATGCTCCCTTCTTTCAATAGAAATCAGGACTTTCTTTCCTCCTCCTTTACCTTCTTTAGGAACAGGCTCATGTGAAGTTGTTCTTCAGATGTTCGGGTCCTGGAGGCTTGTTGAGGTCCCCCTGAGAGGAGTTTCTCTGCAGCTTCTCATCAAAATCTTGTCAAGCTGAGAGGGTATGTGGGCTGGTTTTCTCTCTCAGCTGAATTGCCCTTTTTCCTCATCTCGATTCTGGGGTTATAATGTATTTCCCAAAAAGATGCTGTTTGCTTTGCTTTTCCCATGGTCTGCATCGCCTGTGACGTGAGTGTGCAGAGTGCTCAGGGCTACCCTGCAGGTCAGGTGTCCCCAGGTATTTGTGCAAACACTGATCCCATTCACACCTGGAGAATATTTTTCATGCTCAAGCCAGACACATGCATGTTTCTGGAAAGCCTCGCCTTTCATCTTTTCCAAACTATTGATAATAAGCATCAAAAGATTTTAACCTACATTTACCAAGCCACCATCCCACCAATGATTTGTAGGTCAGTTTATGTACTGTCCATACGGTCTTAGGGGTTTCTAGATGGAAGCAACTCCAGCCTTGCCAACGGGTGTTACGTGACATGACAGGTTTGTGATGTTGGGTTAACCTTCAAAGAAACCGGGCTGAACTAATGTAACTATTTTCACTACAGCCTCCACCTGGACTGACATCACAGTCTCACATAATAAACAAGAGCCCTGTCCACTGAACTCTTTTAAGCTTTATGTATTAATGAAGCTTTCAGTTTATGTAAAGATTTTGGTGAAAATCCACTTTGAAAAAAAATTACACCATGAGTGCCTTTATGTTTGTGGGTTTCCCCTTCCCTTGATCGTATTTTATTTTGCTCTGTTTTCTTTACTAATTTTGCCAAAACTAACTTTTGCACTTCAGTTTGCTTTACTCCCAGGTTTCTACTTCTAACATTTGATTTTTAAAGGTTTTAAAATTTGGACTCAAGAATAAATGTCTCAGGTTTTCAAAGCTGGAGTAATTTGCTTTAGCAAGCTGGTGTATTGCACCTGTATCAGCTTAGTGGCACAAAACTTCTTTAGGGAATTTTTCATTAGATTTTTAATTTTATTTTCACTCAGACTTCAGTACAAGAGCCTAGCCAAGAACTGGAATGACTGATTAAACTTTAAATAGCATTACTAATAATACTGAGGAGAAATGGGCTGCATAAAGGATTTGCTTGCTGTGCGCTTGGCTGGTGTGAATGCTTTACCATTATTACCCGAATTCTTCATACTTGTGTTCCACACTTGGTGTATGCAAAAAAATAAAGTATCAGAAATTTTAGCAGATAAGGCACAGGTTCAAACTATGGCTTGAGGGAAGATGTGCCGCTTTGTTAAAGCTGTAAAACTGGCTCATAGGTCTGAGAATCATAATTACCAGCATTTTAAACCACAACCGTATTTGGTGATACATGCTGATACCCTTATGTGCTGTGATGATGAACTGTGTGTGATGAACTGCAGGGGTTGTGTGTGCCTGTGGTCAGTGACCTGTCCTGGTCACCACACTTCGTGTTTCTGCTGATGACCTCAGCGTGGTCTCATACAGGCAAACCGTGAGATCTGTCCTCTTGCTGCCATTTTAGTAGGGATGGGTCATTATACATTTATGGGTCCTTTAATATACAACTGAAGCTGCACCGGCTTAATTACGTTGTATTTGCCCAGTCTGCCTGGGCCCTTTGCCTAATGAACTGGTCTGTCGTGTAGAAGGGGCTGTCTGCTCTGAACCTGTTGTTTCTCCACTCCTGCTGCTCCGCCACAGTTTTTGCGTGTGCTGGGAACGCAAAGCAGGGTGACAATCAGAGTGTGCAGTGATGAGAGAAAGTAATGAGCAAGGTCCATATTCAACAGCTTAAATGTGCTGAAGCCAGTCAACACCTGAAGTCATCTTCATGATGAACAGACATGTCCATTGGCTAACGATGGGGCTTTGCAGGGAAGATGCAGGTCTAGAAAATGTGCTCACAGCTTGTCAGGTTCAGGCTCGTGGCAGAGCGGTGAAGTGTTTCTGCCATGCTGACTGAGTGAAGCAAGCACATGCGTGCCTCCCCAGCAGAGAAATACAGCTCTTAGCTCCAGTACAGACTGCTGCTAATTAGACTGGAAACCGCAAGCCCCTGGTCTCTAGTGGAGCAGTATCTTACTCCTTTCTTTAAGCTATGACGTGGGAAGTTCATGCAAGCAGTGTATGTTAATCCTGTCTCGTCCCTTCTCTCCAGACCTCTGCAGTGCTTTTTTCTGGTGCAAGAACCCAAAACAGACAAGGGAGATAAATTTGCTCCAGCCCATCCTTCTGCCATCCTTATGTCGGATACTACTTTCCAAAGCTGTCCTTGCTGGAGTATCTAAGTCGTTGTGTCATGACCGGTAGGAATTGGATGATGAGCTAAAGCCAATCAGGAGGAAAAGTGAGAGGAGCAGGCGATGACTAGAGCTGAATGAGAAAGCACTCATGCCAGACTGATGCCTGTTCTTGAGCTGAAGCTCAGCATCCGTCTGGGCTGGACACAAGACTGTTCTCATTCAGGAGCACTGAGAGGACTGAGCACACAGTGGGAGCCAGCCACGTCCCTAACACCTACTGTGCCAGCATGTAACCCCCCTACAAACAGCATGCTGAGACTCCACCTGCACTTGTTTTCTCTCACTGCAGAACCCATGAATTTCCTCCCTGACTGCCTCCTGTTTCAGCCATCTGGAGTGTCTGGTGGAGGAAACCTCAGAGCACTCCTTCAGCTGCTTGGTCCCTGCCAATGTCAGCTCTCCGGTCACCTCCAGGTCGCTGTTCAACAGCATCTCCTTACTTTTTGGGTACCTTCAGGAATGAGATAGTCAGAGGTGCTCTGCAGAATATTCTTCTTCTTGCCCTTCACTGTGAATTGATGATCATTTAATCTTCAGCCTGTCATTACTGGCTTTTTTAGTTTTACGCAATCACACGTGGTTGACATTGGAAGGGATCTCTCATGACCATCAAGTCCAATTCTCCCTTGCTCAAAGCAGCCTCAGATAAAGTAGGTTCCTCAGAACATTGTACAGGAGGCTTTTGAATATTGCCAAGGGTAGAGACTCCACAACCTCTCTGGGATACCTGTGCCAGTGTTTGATCACCTTTACAGTAAAAATTTCTTTCTTATGTTTAAATTGAATTTCTGGTATTTCAGTGTGTGCCCATTGCCCTTTGTCCTTTCAGTGGGTACCATCGCATTGGTGGCTTAAGGCCAACTTCTAGTCCACCAGGATCCCCAGGGCCTGCTTGTACTGGTGCACAGCGTGTGCTGGTGCATGGGATTAATCCTTCTCAGGGACAGGACCTTACATTTCCCTTTTTTGAACTTTGTAGGTTTCCTGTTGGCTCATTTCTCCAGCCTGTCAAGGTCCCCTGGAATGGCACCAAAACCATCTGGTTTATCAACCACTCCTCCAAGTATTGTACCATCTGCAAACCTGCTTATGGTGCAGTCTGCCTCGTTATCTAGGCCATTAATGAGGAGCAGTCAGGTATTTCAAATGCTGCTAGCTTTTATCCACTGGAAATTCGTTTTCTCATTTGAGCATTTTATTTATGAATAGAATATTCATAGAAAGTCAATCCAAATGATTCTCCATTATTCATTTTTGTGGTTTAGGTGCAACATAAAGCCATGGGATTATTAAGTGGATCATAATCAAATAAAATTTGTAACAGAATATTTCCAATAAAGTAGTTTTGTTTTCAGGATGGACCTCATGGAACAACATTTAAAAGAACACTGGGAGTTATTTTTGACTGAAGTTTCTCTACAGAAACAGTCTGTTTTCTAAAGAGGGTTTTGTGGCTAAAACACAGAACAAACATACAAAAAAAGAACAAAGGATACATTAAAGGATACTCCCTAGCCCTAAAGTAAAACCTAGAAATGCTGGGAATAGGATGTTCCTGCACAAATAAACACGTACACATATCTATATAACATATGTATATAAAAAATGAAAGAAGTTATGTTTTCACTTTCCATCCAGCATGAGCATAGCCTAGCTTTGGCAACTGCTGACTATTGTACATCTTTTCATGCTAATATAGCTTCATTCTGTTGATGTAAGTATGTGTGTAAAAGACAACAGGTGGATCTAAGGTGGGGTAGTTACAGTTTCATACACAGACACGCTTTTAAAACTCTCCTTTTGGGTAGAAGAGGTAGAACAGCAGCTAGAGCGGCTTTGCACAAGGCCAAGAGCTCCCATCCTCTTTCCTAGCAATAAACAAGGTCCCAAAACATCTCTGATAGTGTTAGTCATCTTTTTTCTGCCCTACTACAACTGTCTCCCTCTTTTTTGGCCTGTGCTTTGTCATATTCATTATCGTTCTTAACTCTGAGCGAGAATGGGGCAAAACATAACTCTTGTTTGTTCCTTTTCGCATTCCCAGGCCATGTTCCTGTTTGGTTAGTGGTGTTTCCTTTTTCCTGCCCTTTGTTTGTTACTATAACACATTTCCTGTTTATCGGTTTATAGTAACCAGACAAAAATAATGTTGTTTAGAACTTAGAGAGACCTCTGTCTTGGAAGTGCTGGAGGTTCAACACAAAGCATTTGAGTCTTCCTGGTGTCTCAGCTTCCTCCTCCTCTCCATTTCCCCCCCACGTTTCCCCAGTCTGCTCCCTTGGTCATCATACACCCCACCTTTGCTTTTCACTCGGCCCAAAACCCTTCACTCACCCCAAAACCCTTCACTTACCCCAACTTCTGATTTCTGGCAGTGGAAACTTAAGTGTTTGGCTAGAAGGAGGGAAGGAACCACAGAAAGGGGCCATGGTGCAGCCAGTGTAAACATGAGCTTCGTGGTGGCAAACCCTCTTGCTCCCAGCAGCACTGGTGAGAAAAACAAAGTTGGACACTGCTCTCCAGGGACAGGACATGTGCAGGGAAAGCCAAACAACTGAGTGAAACTCAGCCCATTGCAGGGCATCTGCCAAAAGCTGGATTAAAAATTATGTATGTAAAAAACCAGAAGTATTGCTTTTGCTTCCTCATGGTTTGAGCCCCAAGAGGACAGTGCATTATAGGAAAACAAATGCATCTTTTCCTGCCCAACGTGAAGGTTATTCCTTCCATCCACAGGCAGTTACATCATGGGGCACAGAGCCACAGACCAGCAAGCTGCGGCCTCCTGTCACCAGGAGCTCTTTGTCGACCACCGGCAAGTAGGTGCTTGCTACTCTTCTGGCCCTGGCCACCACAGGCTGCTTGCCACTGCTGCAGAGTCCTGTAGAGCTGTGTCGAGTACACTGTTGCTGCTCCTCCTGCACTCCTGACAGCAGAGTCCTGGCTGATCGGGAGGGATTCCTGGAGGATTTTGCAGCCTGGTGTTTGGAACTGGAAAGTAATGTAACATTCATCGATAAACCTGACAGTTCATTGCAACAAATGAGACCTCATAACCAGAAGGCTTAGGTTGTAAAGGGGTGTCAAGAACCATCATTTATAGTTTTGGTGACTGTAAAAATATCTTTCTTTCTTGCTAACCACTTACAGACTGTATAAACAATCTTATTAGTGGCTTAGAGCATTATTGAGAAAGAACTATGTCTGTCCAAAAGGTGAAGGAGATGCCCTGAAGACAGAATTTAGATCAGGTAAGACAAGGAAGGACCATACCAAGGGAAACAGACTTACCCTTCCATGATGGCTTTTGCTATTCAAGGAAATATTTCAAAGAGAGCTTGGAGAAGCTAACTGCTTGGAACCAATGATGTTCCCTGCAAGTCCATTATGGAGGAAAGTCACAGCAGAGCACCAAGAAACAATTTCTTAATTAATAGCCTGACTCCAGCATGCGGAGCTTTACAGTGACAGAAACCAGCTGTAGCACGCGATGGCATGTAAGAAGTGAAGTTTTACAATCCCTCCAACTGAAGTAACTGAAGGCGTGGGAAGGTTACAGACAGCATTGTCAAGCTTTTTTTTTAAGTCTCCTAAGTAAGCGACTTCAGTTAACTTTTCTAAATAAGTTTTCCATTCATGTCCTTATTAGCTAACATAATGATGCTAACTATTTAGGTGCCTAATTATAGAGTTAAGTGTCTAACTTGAGGTGTAAAATGCTGTCCTAAATTCCATGTCAGTGCTTATAGCCAAGCACTGAAAGAAGGGTGACTGCAATCCAGAGCACTGCATTCCTATCACTTGACTGGATGTTCAAGAATACAATAAAAAAAATATAATTGTAGGGTAATAAATTCTTGCCTTGAGTGTTTTCGCAGACATTGATTTCCCTCAGGTAAAAATATATGCACCAGAGTCACATTTGCATTTTTGTCTGAGTGTTGCCACCCTCTGTTTTCCAATAAGTTTTTATGCCTCTGTTTAACGATATGTAATTTGTAGTGAGTTTTATGCTTCAAAAGAAACACATAAAACTCTGTTTATTATCCCATTCTTTATTTGTCACTGAATTCCGTTTGTCCCACCATGACATTGAATGGTCATTTGCTAACAACTCGGACAGTCGATAATCACCAGTTTCCTCTCCAAGGCTTAAAATAGTTCAGGGTGGTGCTTGCGAGTTTTTGCATATCCATGCATACCCTTCCCCTGCCCCCAACAAGCCACACTTAACCACAGACAAATCTCCGCATATCTAAATACCGTTTTTCCTTGCACAACAGCGGGAATATGTCCTGAGTCACCCCAGCGTACTCTTTTTCTTGTTCTCTGGAACTGTACAATTAGCATCTGTTTTTAGTGCTTAGCGTTCAGACAGAAGGGGATACAGAGAAGTCCCTGTTGTTCGTTGTTGCTATGGTCTAGTCCGCAGTAGTGTGCAAAGTTGTAGCCAGCAGAAAACTACAGGAATCACTCTTCCAAATACAACCCCACATTTTTTGCCTGTTAGCCTCCTTTTCCCTAGACAAAAATAAAGCCTTTTGGAGACGCAGAGTTAAGAGCCCCAGCGAAGGGCCAAGCAATGCTCTGTCTGTAGGTTGTGGATGGAGGGGAGAGTGGAGAAGGTATGAGAAGACACAATATTTGTATTTTGTATCCCTGCACGGTCAGTTATTATAAACTCAAGGCTTGGGTCCAGAGGAGGAGAAAGGAATCTATCACCTCCACCCCAGCACAGAGGGAACACACTTCACAGAAAGATTTGGGTTTATTTCTTGGATGTTTCCTCTCCATTCCCACTCATAACGCACCTGAGCATCCTGCAGGCAGGGCCACAAGCACTCTGAGCTGGTAATGTTTTGCTACTTTGTAGTTTATGGGGCTGCACAAAAGACATGGAGAAGGATGAGGAGAAAAGGACACATCTCAACCCTTTCTGAGGTCAATAATTTGATGTTATCCACAAAGGACTCAAAAGTAAGACACAGCTCTGATGTTTCGTCTGATTATCAGCTAAAGCTCAAGGCTGTTTGTGCTAGTTGTGAATTGTAAAAATCAGATTAAACAACTCCTACCATCATTTGCTGGCTTCCAGCCAGGTTCTTCAAACAAGTACAGCTCAGGCTGCTGAGGCATTTGTGCACCTCATTTCTTTACCAGATCAAGCACATTATACAAGTGTTTCAGCAGGGAGACAGTTACAAACAGTGTGCAACCCAGTGCAGCCCAGCTCCACAGCAGGTTCTCCCGGAGAGAGGTGGAGAGTGAGTCGTGCCCAGAAGTGTGGCAGTGTGGCTGTGAAAGGGAAGGGACAGTAGTGGAGCGGGGAGCGAGGGGCCAGGCGCTGTGCCAGGATTCCCTGGTGCTGCAAGCGGCCGCAGAGACATTAGCATATCAGCCTTGATGCTCCCAGGTCCTGGAGAACAACCTGGATGTATGGATTGGTGAAATCCTGGCTGAAATCTGTAGGTCAGTTTACATGCTTAAAATGGGACATAATCTTGTGATTCTGCAATGTGTGCTAAGGAACAGGGAGGATTGTTCTTAAAGTGCCACATCTTTCCCTCCACAACATCTGCTGCAATAGCTTTCAACGATGCAAACACTAACCTTAACAATGCGCCAGTGATGGCTGGGTTTTACAGTTTTTCTACTCCTCCAGTCAGATGCAGCCATGGTTTTGTCGCAGCATTTTGCATAAGGATTGAGTGAATGGTGATTTTACTTTACATACGCTCTTATGATACTAGAGTTGTGCAACTAATGACACACAAACACAGTGACACGGTTCTTTCCGGCTGTTGTAAGGTAAGCCTAGACCACTGTTGCCCACATTTTCAAATGTTTACAGCTACTGTGTATATTGCTTTGACTCCTCTCTCACTATTTATTCAGCCATTTTGTCACTGGCTGCAAGCTTTGTATGTGAAGCAGTTTTCCTGACTCTATTTCTGTCCAAGCTGCCAGAGAGGCAATGAGAAATAGCCAAACTTGTTACACACATTTTCATGCTCAGAGAGCCAGATTGGCTTATATTATACCAAGCATCTGTTGGATTGAGCTGGGAGGAAGTGTTTGTGTATTTGACTACACATCCTTTTCAAGAGGATGAGCTATTTTTGGTGTCAAAACACATCAGCAATTAGACAAGATGACATGTCTGTGATTTTCTGAAGATTCAGCCCCGAAAATTGTGAAACAGCAATTCTAATCCTAATGACTTGGGGCCGTACTGGGCCTATTTCAAACACACAAATATGCAAATTTGCATGGACTAGTCTTCTGTCTTGTGGCAGGAAGACACATAATCACAGACCCCAAACTTCTAATGCCTATTGCTGTGTGAAAAAGTAGGAGGAATCAAGGTCATTTCCCATTCCTTCAGTAGACTCCCTCCATTGAGGTTGCTCTGACTTTCAATGAAAAAGCAGCGAGTGATTATATAATGACAACAAGAAAGATGTTGCCTATAAATTTTATGACCCATAGTTAAATAATGGCTGTAACTTGTTCCAGTTTGCTGCTGAATTCCGAAGAAGTGGAATCAGAAACTGCCCACTGAAGACTAGTGAGACCCAGCTCCAGCATATACTGTGCATCTGGGGTTTTACTCTTGCCGTATGGTTTGGCGCTAGGCTTTAGGATTTGCATGTTCTGGATTTGTGTCCAGCCTCAGGGTCTGATGCTGTGCTCCATCATGGGGTACAGTCACGTGGGCATCAATAGGAGTCAACAGTTTATCACGTGAGCTCAATGAAAATCTTTCAGTCCAGCCAGTAGTGCAAGGCTGAAATGCAGCTTAACAGGTGTGTTTCAGCAGTCTGGGAGCCTGTAGTGTGGTGGCTTTTATGTTGCAGATGGAAAGTGGCACAGCAGATAGATACCCACGTCGCAAGCAGTGATTGCCATCTCAATTGCAATACCAGCAACCTCAGTATGATTAGAACTCAATTCATTTAATATTTCAAAGGATTCATTCCTCTTGGTTGTCAATAAAATGGCTCCTCTATCTACTACAGACATGGCCTAACTTCAAAACTGTTTATATTAAGGTGATTTTGTTATCCTATTTATCTGAAGAATCTTTCCCAGAGAAGCTTAGCATAGCAAAACTACGAGCAGCTATCTATTTTTTGGGTAGTTCAGAAGAGCGTTGTTACCATGAAAAAGCTTAGTGTTGACCCTGGCAATTAATAACCATCTTTCTAAAGATCAAAGAACGGAACCTGATCAGGAACAGATGCTGTTATGTATGGTTATTTACATTTTCCTGTCTGATATTCTAACATGCTTTTAATGATTTATCTCCTTTTTGCAAAGGGTAATTCCATGGTTTTATGAAAGAAAATCGATGTGTCTGTTCTTGGCAGATGACTGCATACCTAAGATTGTGTTGCCCTTGATCCGTACATGGAATTTTCCCCAGTGTGAATGGGAATTTCATATGTAGTGAATGACCACAGTCCAGGAGGGAAAAATCCTGCTGTCCTTGGGGAGTTTTCCTGGGGAGCAAGAGGACACCAGTGATACTCCACTGGGCAAAAGGACTTTAAGACTCAGGCGTAAAGACTGGAGAGCACTTCAGAGAGGCTTCCATCTTTCCCCTCCTGCAAGGGCTAAGTTGCAGACATTAGCGTGGCATCCTTCTCTCTACATTTGGGTGTCTGCAGAGAAATCTGTTATTCCATGTGCTTCAAGACAGTAGGTGCTATTGGTAACTCAGGCTGGATAGATGACATGCCCAAACAGTAAGAACCTCTTATCAGTGTGTTTATGTCAGTAATCCAAGTTCAGACACACAGCTCCATTAAGGAAAAGAAAACTCTACTTAAACTGAAACTGGACAAAAACTCGGTGTTGGTGAAATCTAATGGGACTGAGCTCAATTTCCGTTTAGAGAAACTGAAAATAATGACCAGAAACATATTTTTAAAAACATGGCAATTGATACACAGATAGCTCAGAGAAAGCAGAAGGATGACAGAAATTATGGTAGGGGAGTTGATGGGAGAGAACAGATGGGGAGAGAGGAAAAATCTCTTACTCTAAGCTAGATTTTGTGTGCATGCATATCCTGTGTATAGGCCACCCACCCATGACACATGGATTTTGGAAGGGTGTTATTCTACCCCTTATACATAGCACTGGCTTTCCCTGTAACTAGGAAAACATTTATTTTAAAAATTGAATCAACCCTAACTAAAACATGGGTTTCAGTTACAGGAAGAATAGGTTCATGAACTCCAGCTAGATTTCTGAACCCTGCCATCTTAAAAAAAAAAAAAAAAAAAAAAAAAAAAAAAATCAGATGTCTGCAAAACTCTCAAGCTCCAGGAGGCTCACCTCTCTCTGGATTGCCATGCAAACTACCCAGTAAGGGGCTTCAAGGTGCATATGAGGCAAAATAGCTGCTAATACTAACTATTAATCAATCTAAAAAAGAAAAAAATGGAAAATTGGTACTGTGACTGTCCCAGGTAGTAGAATGACATCATTCTTCTGCACTAAGGCACTTATAAGCATGGCATCCAAAAACTCATGGTATTCTAGACAACTATTAATGCTAAACTGGGACACGTTCAAGTCTTGCAAAGTGAGATTAAGAAAGCTCTTCCATTCCTTTCATTCCTTTGCAATCTCAAAGAGTCAAGATCTGTAATCCCAGTGCAGTTACCTCTCCCTCCTTCCACGTAAATAAAAGGTTTTGCCAACCAACGCAACCTCGTTGGCCACTGCTGGCTATCTGCAGCACCTGGGCCATCATGTGCTCATGGGACACTTGGGGAGGACTTCTGCCCCTTCAAGAGCCCTTGGTGGTCCTACCCTGGCACGGCAAACAATTTTAACAAAATAGTCTCTTGATAAGCAAGTGGACATATGTCTTCCTCATTGGTATCCATGACCTTGACAGTACTCTTTTCCGTATGATTGTGGGCCGATTACAGTTTATGTTTTCCCTATTGGGTGTAGCGATTTTAGCAACATGCTCTTGCTTCTCCATGTGTGCATGGCAGTTCCCAGAATGGGGTAGTCACTGATTCACGAGGAAGGTTTACTTCATAAAAACATTTTACTTCTGTAGAATGTTTTGCAGATTTCTGAAGACCCATATCTACGTAGCCAGCTGTTATTAAACATTGTGTGGGTTAAGTTTCAATATAAACCAAAAATAAACCTAATTTTGGTCTCATACAATTTTTACATTTCAGCCTTGCAAATTCAAAGCCCTCTGTGACTTGTAAACTGTTTGTAAATGGAATCAAACCTGTTGTTTCAAGTCTATATAAATTAAAAGATGGAGTTAATAACTGTGCTTTTTGTGTAATTACTTTGGATTGCACCTGAGAATAAGAAAGAATAAGAAGTCTTGCCCATTACGCCTGCAATTTTCATTTACTGTAAAGGTTTTTTTCAGCTTTCACCCAAACCCTGAGTTATGACTTCTGACAAGTTCATTTCTTCCACCTCCTACCTTTCCAGAGTCATTCAGAGCACACGGAGCTTGACAGTATACTGGTTTGACTAGGACATGAGCAAGGAAGAGTTCAACTAGTTGCATCTAAGGACATCTGGCACTTGGGACACAGCTTTCAGTATTGTTTGTGCCTATGAATTCAAACGTACCACTGTGAATTCAGCAGCTGCGGCTTCCCTGCACAGCAAGACTTATCTCCTGCGTATATAGAAGGACCTCAGGAGGTTTGCCATGTTCAAGAACAAGGCTGTCCTGTTTGTTGTGGATGTTTACGTGACCAGATATGCTCTGCTGAACAGTCTTTGAAAAATATCTGTGGCATGTGCTTCATCCCAACCACTCATTCCCTTTCCTTGACTTGTCCTTTGTGGAGAGCGTGGAATGTTAAATATTTCTGGTTGGTTTGCCCAGCCTTTGCTTTATTTACACTTACTCTCCCATTCCTTTATGCTGGGGCACCTTTCAGGATATTTTCTTTCCTGCTCAATGTAATGGAGTGGTGATAGGTTCAGATTCTTCAGCAGCAGGGAAGTGGACCGTGGCTACTAAAGCTGGAGTCTCTACCCACTAAAGCTGCATGCAGAGTCTGAGGTAAAAAGTAGTAAAGAAAATTATGCATTAATTAATGCTTTGTGTCTTGCTGAGCATTTACTTTACAACACATCCGTTTTTCTGCTGCTCTGACAAGAATTATTTTTAAAACAGCAGGTAAAAATCAGTTCTGTTGAGACATTTCTTCTCTATGTAAACAAGTTTTGGGCTCTTGAAACCCACTAGTTCAGTAATTACAAAACCATCTCTGCTGCATTTAGCAGAGATTACATAGCAAAGAACAATCCTTACAGCAGAACAGCCAAGAAATCAAACTAGTTTATGGACTTTATTTTAAACTATTATAAAAAACTAAACTATCTGGATACTTTCTTAAAAGTCAGCCAGATTTATTCCCATTTCAGTAAGACGACTTAGAAGCTGCTTTAAAATAAAGTAAAACAAAAAATCTTTTTGCATCAGATTTGCCTGTAGATATTCTTGTACATATATGAGAAAGGTAAAGAGTCAGGGAGAAGCTGATGGACAGGAAACAGTGCAGTGTCCACCACCCAGAAATTCCCCGTTAAATAAGGACTCAGCTCTTCCCGCAGGCTTCAACTATTGCTTCAGAATCCAGCTACTTTCAAAGCCTTACGTCACCTCTTTGTGATATGCTGTAATGCCAGAATTCCCATATATATTGTTTATTTCATTTCAAATGCTATGTATTTTAAAAGCAGCTGCCATCTTTCCTTCTTCTGGGTTATTCTTTGCATTAAGAACAAGCTGTGAAAGAGGAAAGCTGTTTTCAGCAATGAGGTTACAACAGAACAGTCATTTTAAAGGGGAACCCATAGAAAAGTGTGGAGTAGCTTCCATAACTTTTTGAAAGAGATTTTCTCATCATGAGTCATGTTAGATTTGAGCTCCAGTAAGCCCACCATAATGGTCTCTCATCTATAATGTACAAGATCAAAAATATTGGTGCTGCATGGATCATAATCACACCTGAATTACTTTTGAGGGTTCATACTCTTAAGTCAAAAATATTATTAGTGCATTGCTACTAGTGGATGAGGTTCTGTTATCCTTATTACTTTTGAATAGAGCTTGTAGACCAAAGCAATCTTATTGGAAGTAAATAGCTGACTGACAGAGACGCAAGGGTAGAAATGGGCCCTCACTTTGTCTCCGCTGGGTACAAATTAGGTCCTTTTAGTATTAGGAAGTCTTCAGCCCAGCCCCTTCTCTGCATTAAATGTTATGCATGCCACTAACTTTACTGTGAATCAAACATTACTTTTTCCAACTAAGACCCCAGCCCAAATGTTGAAAAATGCCTACTGAGTACAGATGTCCCCATGTTTACGGTAGCTCAAATGACCCGATTTACAGAACCTGCTGAGAATGCTAACCTTCCAGCCACTGGCAGAAGACAAGTTCAATACCCAAAGGTGCAGCTTTTGCAAGCGCGGTGTTTAGCCGTGGAATTTAAAAACCAGCTCAAGACCTAAGACTCCCAATTTTATTTGCTAGCTTGGTAACAGTGACACGAAAAATAGGTACACATGCCAGTGTGACAGTAGCTTAGTATGTTCAGGGCTAAAATACTGCCTGTCTGCCTCAAGCGGTCGTGAGGTTTAGCTCCAGCTGCCAACTGCCCACGGAGCTCTGTCCTGGGCTTGAACACAGCCAGACTGTGCCTTAAATCTTAACCGAGTCTCGGTGTGTTTCTTGGTGATAAAGGGAACATTTGCTTGCAGTGAGAGATGCAAAGCAGATCCATAGATTCCTCGTGCTTTCATCTGCAGAGCAGGATAAGAAGGATCTTGGCAGTGGCAAAGGGCTACACAGTTAATTCATTCATGTGTGCCAGAGGGAAGACTGAAGGTTTCATGGCAAGGAAAAAAAAAAAAAGTCTGAAAGATCTGGCCAAAAAATAATGCCATCATATTTTTCCTCACTGCTAAACAGGCGATTGACAACATTTCTAATCAATAAAGCTATTGTTCATGATCTAGGCAATCTGATGAAAAGATTCCTTGGGGACATCTGAAAATAACTTTGTTTCCAAGGATTTATCAGGGGAGAGGGTAGGAATTCCATGCAAAGCCTGTGTTCGAAGCTCTCAGATTCCTTGTGGTTTCTCATCTTCCTGGAGGTAAGCTCGTAAGAGAAAAAATGTGTGCCAACTTTTATGGCATTGCACAAGAGTACTGCAAGTTGATCAGAGAGATTTACTCGCTAAATGCCAAGAGGTTTATTTAAGGTGAGGCTCTGCCCTGCATGGGGGTACATGAGGCAATGGTGGGGTTTCCTGGAAGGAGCAACCCATCACCCGAGGAAGGCAGAAGAGCAGCCCCAGCCCCGCTTCCTTCCCGGAAGGAATGTGAACACAGAAGAGGAAGAAATCACCAAGTAGGTTATGGAAGCAACCTAGGATGTGGGAATTGGGAGTTTAAGCCCCGACTGTGCCATCAGCTTCTTTGCTGACCTGGGATAAATCATTTAGCCATCCTGTATATTGATCTCAAACTGATCCCAAATGTACAGTATTTGCTGAGTGTCCAAACCTGGGGAAAGTTGCTGGTGCCTTGCTGAGTGCTCTGCACCTATCAAGACTCGTGGTGGAAGGCTGGGTGATGCCACCTCCACACCCCAGAAAGTGTGCAAATGGATTAGGGCTGCAAAGGCAGCCCTCATCGGGGCAGCAGGAGGGCAGAGTCCAATGGCAACCTAAAAAGCAATGCTGAGTGGAGAAAAACAGCGTCACTCACTGTACACCTCAGGCATGAGGACATGTCCCCCAGCAGGGTGGCTCCAGTCGCTGTCCCCAGAGCAGGGCTGTGGTCCCAGCCCTGAACCGTCCATGGAGCCACCTCATGCCAGCAGCTCTATGCAGCGAGACAATGGCTATTGAACCCGCAGCCAGGAGGGAAAGAGCAACTTAAAGATGGATGAGGTGATGATACAGGATAGAGATTTAATTGGCATTATCATGTGTTAGGATTCTCATACCTCCTGTTGTCCATGCTGAGAGCCTGGGAGCAGAGTATTTTCAGTGGCACAGCTGACGAAAGAAACTAAAATAAGAACTGGAGGGTGGAGGAGAAAAATCCAGACAGACCCAATTCTCCCCACTCCTGTCTAAATCAGGAAACAGATGGAGGCTTGTGTGGAAGGGGGAACCCTGCTGTTTATATCATGGTATCTCTTTTTGTTATCTGCAGACTGAAGTTTTTGGAGGCCAGTGATTAGAGAGCCTCAGTGACAGGAATGGGGCAGCCACCTTAGCTGGGAGCAAATTTAACTTTTGTATTTGCTTTGGTAATAAGCCTTGGAAAGGGGCCCTGAATAACCCAAACATGAATGATGGAGTATCCATATAGTCAACAGGAAATTCACATTGTAAATACAGCATTAAACAAGGAAAGCAAACCCAAAACCACGCCCACCAAATAAAGCAAAACAAACCTATAGCTTTGGCATATGGTACTTGTTTGATAAACAGTTCTTGAAGTGCAACTTGTCTCTTCCATACAAAAAGGGTTTGCACTTTAGTTGAAAGGCTGCACCCAAAGCAGTCATGGTGAAATCTGAGATATACACCTTTGTTTACAGAATGATACAATTCTGATAAACCACTTCCATGTCACCACATGCCTGCCCTTTGGGCTAATAGTTTTTCAGTGTTGGCCTTAATAACCACCTTCAAGGAATGGATTTGATCAGCACTGTGTACTGTTATTGCTCTTTCTCTCCCAATAGCAACAAACTGTATGAATGCACTAATGCCCAGTTCAAGCCTTACCCCAAGAACCCATAAATTGTTCTCCAGACCTTTTGTGGCTAATTTTATCTGCTGCAAGGCCTGGTGTAGGCTTCGGAGATATTTCCTTCCACTTTGCTTACTTGTACTGCTGCGCTCGCACAAGCAGCCTGTCATTCTCCAGTATATAAACTTCAGCTTCACAGCAAAAATAGCAATACCTGTTCTTTGTCTTTGCAGATCTGACAATTCCCTAGGACATTTGCAAAGACATTAATCCAAATATGAACGTACAAAGGAGGTGGTAATGAGAGAACACACAAATCTAGTCCTTCCTTTAGGAACGATAGGGGATTGGCCTGAAGACAAAAATTTATCTGAGCTACAGCTATCCACACCAGGAAAGCATCAAACTGATTTACTTTTAGCCGTGGTTTTGTTTACTAATTCCCATTAATTCACAGTTAAAACAAAGAAAACCTTACATTACACGAAAAAAAAAAGTTTACAAGCTTACCCTAGTCCTGTTCAAAACTAAGACCAAAATCAAAACTGCTATAATTAAATGGTTAAACCACGGGGGGTTGTGTATAATAGAAGCATCCTTGTCATTATCATCTTGAGGTGAGCTAGAACAAGGAATGTAAAATTATGATCACTTTGAAACATTTGAAATTCAAAGGCTAGTGGCAGCTCCACAACTGTTTCACAGGGGAGTATTTAACTTTGTGATTAGTCTTTTCAGAATTTATTGTATATATTTATATATGTCAACAGATACCAGATGGATGTGAGCAGTCTGGGATGGTAATTCCTTAGCAATCGTATACACAAAATGAACACAGTCATACCAGTCTCCCTGTGCTTACTGAAACTAAAATACAAAATGAAACAAAAATACCTTTTCAGATAAAGAAGATTTAGTAAGGAGAGATGAAGTGATTAGATTTCTAGTTTTAGAGTTTCTCTAATCTTGTATATCAGTCGGATTGGTAGGAATACACTCCAGAGAAGTGTTTTCTAAAAGTGTGGAACTATATGGCAAGTAATTCATAGCAAAATCAAGTGACTGAATCTGATTCAGGGTAAACAGTTCAATGTGCTTCTTTTCCAGAGATGCTGGGTTCTTAATCATTCTCAACAGCTTAAAAACACATCAGTAAGATGGAGAAAATGTTCCCTTTTTACCTCTCAGACTTTCAGTTTTCCCATTTGTAAAATATATAACTTTGTAAAATTTTAAAATACGTAAAATCATGCTAGCAGCCTATTGAAAGATAGGCTTTTCGCTCAGGGAATGATGTCCCATCAAAAGGTGGAACAAGAGCTGCCTCTGAAGAAGGGAGTTTGTTATTGAATACATTTGAACTTAATTTCCAACATTAACAGCCTTTTCCCTCCATAAACAGAATCAGGAGTTGATCAGAGAATTTCCAAGTTAAATTCTCATTTTCCATATGAAGAAGAGAAATTCTTCCAAACCCACAAGCTCCGTATTTTCACTTTGTGTTGAAAGAGTGAAACTAGTAGCCAAACCTCAGTATGCTACACATTCAACAGAATAGTATCCGTTACATGGGTAATAAATTGCCTCCGGAGGAAGAATTTTCCAGCTCAAATGAGCTTCTAACAGCAAAGTGCAGGTGTTCCAAAACTCTCCTTGGTTTAGATGTGGTGAGAGAATTTTACAGATGATAAATCATAACTATTACTTTAGAACAACTACCTAGTTTTTATTTCTAAATTACCCATTTGCATTACACCTCCTCATGTCTGTGTACTCAGTCTGAAATACTCCTTTCATTTACCGACGTCACTGGCCACCCAGCGATTATGGCGAGTGTT
>NW_010107570.1:27983-31635 GCF_000699245.1 Pterocles gutturalis | reverse complement strand
AGAGTGTGGGAGTGCGTAGCTGCCCACCACCAGAACGAGCACCCATGATTCATTTTGCAGAGTATAGCAGTCAGTTCAGATAACCATCAAACTGAAATGCAAATCCATTTCCCTCTGTTATATATCTAAATTTATGTATCTTGATATTCTCACTGTGACACTAGCATCACAGCAAAACGAGGGAGTGTGCTTGCAGGCTCTGCTGGCAGACATGGGCTAACATCAGCAGGCAAGGACAGAAGACAGCCAAGAAGAATTGGTGGCTTGGCCTTTGGGACAAGCTAGAAAGCAAAATACACGTCCAGAATTCTTGGGGAGTTTTTAGTGTAGTTGCTGGCATGTGCTAATATGTCAGACTCTTGAATCTTCATTATTATTGTCAACCATGCTGCTGGATTTTGCTGGCAAGGTAGACCTACCCGTATAACAACAATATTTTTATTTTCCTTTGTAGACGTACCAGAAACTGTCATCACCAGAGCTTGAAGTAGAAGTCGGGATCTTACTTTGAACATCTCAATCACATTCTTTAACTTCTATGAGGTTTCCTGGCATTAACAGATGCCACAATGTTTGGAAAGAAATTTTTGTGGCACCTGGTTGCTGAGTCGGTATTTCAAGTTGTGTTATACCCTGAACACTTTTTTTTCCGCAAGAAAATGAGCCTTTATCTACACTTCTGCTACCTTAGATTCCACATGTCTTGTCAAATTACCTTCAAATTCACACACTGGAACTGTTCAAGTCTCTAAGGTGTAATAATAGCTCAGTAAGAGCAAAAATTTGTTCAGATGAGTGCCCTTTGAGTTCCCAGATCAGAAACAAAAACAGTCAAAATCAGCACTTTTTTCATCTACACAAATATATGTTTAGTTTAAAGAGAAAATAAGTTCACATCGCATGAAGTTTTTCAACATGCAAGTTTGAAATGAACTTTTCCTCCTCTCCAGCACATCTGCACTTCACCACATGCAGACACACAACGTATGTTTTTGTTGAAAGAGAAAAATGCAGTAAAATAATATGAAAGAAATTGTAGCCACAGATGGCTTCTGTGGAGTCACCGAGCTGTTTGAAAATAGCACTTCATCATATTTTCTTCTGGGCAATTTTTGTTTGTCTCCCACAAAGAAGGCTGCCAGAGACCCCACGCTCCTCCTCCGAAAGCCAGGCTGCTGTTTGTTGTACCAGCCCTTCCCTGGGTAATCATCATCTGGTTCGACATGCGTGGTGATGAGCATTTCACAGATACATTTTGGGCTTATTGTTACCTGGTTTATACCTCTTCCAAAACCTTGCATGACACCAAGCCACCATCTGCTGGAACTGAACTTTTAGCTCTTCCAGATGCTTGTGCATCAGCCCAGGGTCAGCCAAGCACTGCACTCTTTGCCCAGCTTCAACGTAAGTGAGAGGCAGGGGCACACAAAAGTTGTTAATGCAACTACAAACCTGCTCAGCAGGAGAAGCTGTGTTCATTTTTAAGCAGATGATATTGCACTCCAATCTTCTGTCTTACATGCATACTTGAAACCATCAGTTGCCTCTTCCCAGTTGCCCTCAGCATGTCCCTGCTCTCGCCAGGTGCTGCACAGGATGCTGACTCCACTGTGCTGCTCAGCAAGCAACAGAAACGAGCCCTTTGGAGACACTGTTGTGATTCTGCCCGTGAAAGCCTCCATCCAAAAGCATCTTTTAAAAGCAAAACTTTTGGAAGAAATCAGAGAAAGTCCGAGCCTCTGCTTAGGTTGCTGTGGATGACTGCTGTAGCTAGGAGAGTGCCTTTAGGTAAAACAGAGAGGACACCTTGCTTTCAGAAATGCACTAGTCTCTGTCCTTCCCCCAGAGTTAGAAGGGGGGGAGGCACATCTGTCACAGTTGGAAAACTTGCTTGTACCCTTCTGGTTTGCAGTATATGTCCAGCCCTCTCAGTCTCTATCAGAGTACCTCACCAGTTATATTCCTGGCCAAACTGCCACTGCTCCGTCTTCTTTGTTGCCTCTCTCGGGGAAGGCAGCCTTTTAACTGGCTTTTAGCGCTCCGGTCTGCATTTGAGATCCATGGACTGTATCAGGTTATTTTCTCAGATAAAGTTATGATATGCTCAGAAGTAGCCAAGGGTTGACAAAAAATCTTCTTTCCATCAAAAAATATCTTCCAACTGAATTTTTAAACCATTGGCATTTTTGTTACTGGTTTGTTTCAAGAAGACTCTTGTCATTGGTTTGCAGACTGGCCATCTACATGTTACCTTGGCTAATAACCAGTCAAGAGCATATTCTAGCCATGTATTCTCTAAGTTTTTAATTAAATTACCTCAGTATGGCCACTCTTTGAAGTTGAATCAGTCCAACATCATTAAAACTTACTCACATGCTCTTACTTTGGTATTAAAATCTACTAAATACCTCTGAAAGTCTTTCATTCTTCACCCTTAGCAAGAATTGTAATTACCTTACTATAATAAGAAGTAGAATAAACAACTTAGTCTGCCAAAATTTACTTACCCATCCTAGCAGGGTAGCTCCCACTATTATGCACATTTTTGCAGTTCTCTAGAAATATAACAAAATGAAAAATTGTATTCTTGAAAATGCTCGGTAGAACCATGTAATTAACAAGAAAATGTTTTGCTTCTGACAATTTAGATTGTACCTTTTTTAATAAGTCCTTCACTAGTGTTGTCAGACAATGCAATACTAGTTTTATTGGTTTTTTTCTAGGATAATATTTTAATTTGATTTTAGTGTTTAGTAAATGCTGGATTGTCATCCCGTTGAGACTTAAAGCTCCGATTCATAGTTAATGAAGCATAGGGAATAAAGCTCCTATTCATAGTTAATGCAGCATAGTCAAAAGCAAGGCAAAAAGCCAGTCTTTACAGGTAGCTAGGACATAAAAGCAACCCAAAACATTCTCTAAATTCAGAAGTCTTTGAAATTACCTTGACCAGTTGCTACGATACACTAGTGTCAGTGTGCCCTAGCTGTACATTGGCTGGAGTGCTTGAATGCTTAAGCAAAAGTTTCAGCTGAGTTGGTGGCTTTTAAACATAGGTTTAAATGCTTCAGCTAAGCCTACAGGCTCATTTTATATACATCTTCTATAACTCTTAGGCATCATCCACCTGAAACAGTCTCAAATACCTGTTCTAAGAGTTACAGGCAATGTTGTACCAAGCACTGGTGTCCTGTACCTTACTGCTATTACTGCAGGTAGTTTTTATGCAAGTATAATAATCTATACTCTTCATTTCCACAAACGGAGTATCCTTTTCAGATGAATTCTCCTCTGTTCCCCCAAATATTGTCCTAAATAAATGAAACAATTGCAGGTGAGATAAAACTTCCATTAGATAACTTGTTTTGTAGTTCTATTATATATGCTGTATGCAGGAGAGATATTTCCCATCACTGTATACTGTGACTAAATTATATATTACAGCATAGTTGCAAAGACCATGAGAAATTCAGTTTTCTTTGTGACTTTGAACAGTTCTCTGGGGTAAAATGATCTCCTCATTAAAAAGTAAGTAGGCAATGCCACTGAATATTCTTCAGCTTCATAAAAGTCACACTTGGTAGTACTGCTGATTGAAGTGGGAATTACACACATATTTTTTTTGACTCCTCTCTCTCTGCCGAGCCCCAGC
>NW_010107570.1:25188-27969 GCF_000699245.1 Pterocles gutturalis | reverse complement strand
CTCTTTCGCCTGAGAGCCGGAGAGTGTGTGGGTCTGTGGAAAACTGAGAGGCAGATCTGCAGACTAACAGGATAGTTTGCTGTGTTGAACAACAAAATTGCTGGTTGAAACTCAGTGAATACTGGTTTATTGAATTCTGGCTAGTAAAGATTATAGGATATTCTACAAGTCATTCAGACTTAGCCCTTTACCCATCACTCAAAATATGAATTTCTGACTTCACTTTCTTCCCAAAGGCAGTGTTCTTCATGCTCTCCCAATAGGATCTCCTCAACCACTCTCTTGTTCATGCTGATTACTAGAAAACTCTTCCAGTTGCTCTCATATCCTGTCTATCTACAACAAAATGCATCTTTCACTGGGATGCAGCTGTAATTACCCTGCATCATTAAGCAGTGTTCAGGTACCTGGCAGCAAGATAGTGTAGTTGAATTAATTACCCAGAAATTTGGACTTTGCTGGGCTTCTGCAAACAGGCGACTGGATGCTTGGTTCTTCTCATTTCCTCTGAAAGGTCATCCACTATTTTGCATTTAAAACAGAGGTGAGGTGATACAGGATACAGCTACTAGCTGAGGAAGTGGGGTGACCTTGGGCTGGCTGAGCCCCTAGCATGGGGCAAGGACCAGCTGGGAGTCCTTTTCCTTCAGCATATGCCTCTCCCGGGTGCACAGATGTCCCCACACAAACTGAAGGTAGGAGTTTCGGCTCTGGATTATTTATAAAGACTCCTTGCCATGGGTTTTTTTTGCCTTACTAACAGGAAGTTACATTCCTTTCGTTGTAGTTCTTCGACAATTTTGTTGATAAGCATGGAAAAATCCTGTCCCTCATGTGAGCACGTGGGAGGCACATTTTACTCTTCCTTAATTTGATTCTGGGCTTTGCTACTCTGCACTTGCATACAGAACATATTATACTGGTACCAGCAAAAGGTACATGTGCCATGTGTAAAGCACTGACTGGGAAGGGAATAGAAGCTAAAATGTGTTGCTACCACAGGCCATCTGCTCAGGTATTACCTTCAGAGTCCTCCAAAGCTATCTTTGATTACCATCAGACCAAGGAATAACACCTTCCTTTAATGTCAAGCTTTGACTTGTCCCTGGAGGATGGAAGACACAGTAGTTTTGAATCAGCACTTTGGACTGCACTTGAAGACCAAATTGTAACACTAACACACTGACTTGCAGCCCTTAGAAGGAGATATGATTATAACTACGTCTGCAAGTCCTGACCAAATTCCAGCTCCAGCACTCCAGCTGTGGGGCTTCATTGGTTCATGTTTCAATCCCCAAGTTGTAGGATTTGTTCTACCTCAGCTATAGATGCTACCAGGAGATTCTTTGGTTCACATTCTACTCTCTGTCATCCAAGACTAACACTTGTCGAGGCTTTCATATCTTATAAATGGGAACAAGCAGTTTGTGTTTTGCCAGAAATGTGATGCTGTCAACGTCTTGCAAAATCTACAAGCAACTCACTCACCCATATGTTCACCAAACACTCTTCTGCTCTATCTGAGCATCCTGGATCTGTCTAAAAGCTATCTGGAATAATGCATTGCCAACTTCTGAACTTCAGTTAAGTACAGTAACAACTTTCTGAGCTCATAGTTGCTAAAATGACTAAATTTGGAAACATCATAAAATTGTGCTGCAACAGAGGAGCCTGTTGGATGCTTTATAACCCCAAAAGCATACGCCAATGTTTTCTTCTAGTCTTTTAAAAGAAGTATATAAATAGTGAACAGTTTGATCTGCATCAATTCCAGAATAACTTTTGGGGGCAATATTTCTATAATTTTGACATTTTCTGTATCTGCCTTTGCCCCCTCTTTACCAGTTGCCTTTTCAAAGAACATTACTGACATTTGTCCTTTCAGGCCTTTGTCTCACTAACCTCACTTCTCATCCAGTCTTGCTCTACTCTTCCCCTGACTTCTCCTATATTAATTTGTTGCCCAGCATATGGCCACTTCTATCAGAGCTGGAGTCCTTAACTTTGGAAGACATCTCAGGTCCTTGAAAGGACAGAAATAACATCTTCCAAAAAGATTTACAAAACTCACAAGCCTGTAGATGTTGTGGATGTGCACGGCTTGCTGGAATTGCCAGCTGCAGCTAGTAACTGAGTTATCCTGTCTTTACCGACTGAAGGCATTTGTGTTTGCAACAATAACATAAGCAAGCACTGATGCTAAATGGGACTTTGCCTAAATTTCGTTCTCATGAAGCCAAGCTGACAACTTTGAAACATCTTTCAGAAGGTGGTGTTGTCAAAATAGATACTGCAAAGTGATACTGCAAAATGTTAATTTTGCCGACACTTTGCTGATGTTTCAATTAAGTATAATGTTAATCAGAAATATTTTAAGAAGAAAAGGTTGTGAATACAAGGTTGTGTATGGAAGCCTTTTATCAGTGAAATTTTATTGGACTAGATGACTTTGAGGTCAACTTCCATGCTGAGGAGAATATACTTCTCTCTCTGTATTGCTTCACTGAACTGTTATAGATCTGTGAAGACAGAGCTGTAGATTAAAAAAAAAAAAAAACAAACCACAAACCAAACTTATATAGGCTTGATGAGTATTTATCCCAACGAATGTGTCAGTAGCACATTCTATTATGCCATTTTTCTCTGTTCTTACTTCATGTTCAGAAATGCCTGGAACATTTATCTAAATGTTGTAAGTCTTCTTAAAAAATCCACAGTCATCTCTTCCTCTTAATGAGTTTTATATTTAAACAGGAGTATTGCAAAAACTGAAAATAACAG
>NW_010107570.1:0-25169 GCF_000699245.1 Pterocles gutturalis | reverse complement strand
AGGAATGCCATTCTTAAGGCAGAGACCTCAGGAAATACATGTTGTCCTCAGTCTCTGCTTCCAAAAGCTCTTTTCCAGGTTAATATCTTTTTACATTTCCTGTAGATTTTCCCCCTGCCCAGATAACCTCACTTTGTGGTTTTATCACCTCATGAGTTTTATTTTGCTCTGAATTGTCTTTTTGTCCCTGTCCTCCAGTATGCTTTCATTAAGGGACATGTATGACCATAAGCTCAGTTGCACAGCTTCTAAGTTAACTGATTTTTACTATGTTTCTTATTAGAATCAAAATCTATTTAAGCACCAGTTCAGCCAGGATAGTCTGTAGGTTTACAATGTATGAACAGTGTCTTGCAGGATTTTACCTGTTTTCTTTGTTCTTGTCTCAAGAGCTGTAGGTGATGCTCATGTGGTGGATAGGGAAGGTGCCAGCAGATGGTGCTGAAGAGCACGCAGCATGTTCCTGAGTTTTGATCGTTCCTCTCAGCAAGTGGCTGCTGGTGTCAGAGCGCACACAGCTGAAGAAAAAAGCAATCTGGGTTTTCATCTTGTTAAAGCTGGTTAAAAATTACAGAATTATAGGATCATTTAGGTTGGAAAAGACCTTAAGATTGTCGAGTCTAACCATAAACCTAGCACTGCCAAGTCCACCACTAAACCATGTCCCCAGTGCTATTTTCTTGCAATATTAAGCAAAGAAATTTCTGCAGAAGAGATTTGTCATCAGAGACATCCTATTTCCTCCACTGCAGACCTTATGTTAGAACCTTCTCCAAATTCTTCTTGCCTTAAAAAATCTGCATTTTCATATCCTATCGTGTAACCACTGCTGCTTCCTTTTTCATTTCTTTGTGTGTCATTACAGGATCTGGGACTGCTAAGCATGGGGCAGCCACTGTGCACAAAATCATTTTGAGAGAGTCACTTCTGCCAAGCAGTCAGGAAATACAAGTCCACAGTGGTCAGATCCCCATCCTTTCCCACTAAATTAGCCCTGAAACTCCTACGGCGTGGTCTCCCATATATGTATAACTTTCACTTCGTGCCTGGTCAAGGCTAGGGACACTCTTTAAGTTTTCATCCTATACTGAGCTGAAGGAGACCTTCACTTTGCCAGATAACAGAGAACACCACTTTTCTCACTTTTCTTCATTCAAAACCTAGAAAGCCTTGAGGTAGGAGGGGAGGTTTTGGATGGGGGTGAATGGAAAGGCGGGGAAGCAGCACACCTGAAATAACTTAGATTGGTGGTGGTTAAATACATAAATTTAGTGAATACGATTGGGGCAGTTTAAGTGAGTGATGCTTGCCTTGTCTTTTACCATATTAAACTTCATAAATAAGAGATTCTGGGGACCAATTTGTCTGCCTGTGCTTGTTTTAATCCCATTCCAAATCGTTCTGAAATGAAGGAAGCCAGAAATGCTGCCAAGAAAATATTCAGCTCCATGAGACCTTCCTGTTGTCATTTAGAGCATGGTCTCATTTGGCAAATTTAGATCAGTTAATTTCAGAAAATTCCTCTGCCAGGGCTGGACCCTCCACTTGGGAGCCAGCACAAGGAAAAGCAAGTCATTACCTCCCTAACGACTTACACACCGGCTCACCAGCACAACCCTTCACTAGCAGTTTAGCACATTACCCAGGTTGATGATGTACTGCGGCTGAGACCAAGGCACATGGTTATTTCTGCTCCAGGGGTGACAATATTTGGCAGATTCCCCTAGAACTGTCTTTGTAGTATAAAGATCTCAAAGGGCTGACAGTTCCTAGACAGTTGTCTGTACTGCCTTCATTTCAGAGGACACATTCAGCTGTAGGAGTGAGGATTAGGAGGACAGATGCAGAGCCAAGGAAAGCTCTTGTTTAACTCCTCCATATGAGATGAACCAGGTCCACCAACTCCAGCCCACTGGGCACAGGGCTGCACACAGCTGCTCTCCTGCTCCACCAGCTGTGCTGAGCATGCCATGGAGCACGGAGAGGTCTTAGCTGAGCCTCAGAGATGCATCTGCACTGCTCTGCTGCAGGATTCCAGGGTGCCAGGGCAGTGAGGGTACCTAATGCTGTGTTTCAGCACTCAACCTTAATGTCCTGGGATATCTCCAGAGTGCTTGGTGGACGTAGCAGTGTTGCATGTGGCTCCTAGTGCTGCTGGGAATGGCACATTTCCCAGCCCAGAGCCTGCAGCCCTCCTGGAAAGGCTCCTCTAATGCTTGACAGTGATTTTCTGCACCACCCACATGTGGCAACCCTTCTATGTAGTTCTGCATCTGCAGTGTTCATACCATTATCTTCCGTCTTAGAGTCAAAAGGAGGGGAGGACTCATGCAGGCCAAAGACCAGACCTGCAGGCTAACAGCCTCCCACATTCCTCCCAGTTTTGCAACTCCTAAAATGCGTAGGATTTTTTGAAAATATTTAATTTGTGCCTTGAAGGGCGGAAATCTCTGTTTCAGCTTTTGTCTAATGAAAGTGACTTCTTCTGTGAAAAATAGTCCTCTGGATGTATGAAAGTTTCTATTTCTATTCATTTTATAGTGCATAGTTTGTAAGAAAATTCTGCAGTGGCAAAAAGCATGGTCTTGTCCAGAAGCTCAGCCCATTAAGAAAGCACAAAGATGCACTGTACTCTGCCAGGCAAAAACACCAGACAAACTGGAAGCCAATATGGAAATATTCAATGATTTTTTCAGTAGAAATGCCAGCTACTGCATTTCATTAAAAGGGAGGATTATTTTAAACTAAATAACATGTAAGTTTTGTAAAATGTGCATGTCATGATTTACAATGAAAATAATTTGTGTTTGGGTTACTGCAGTCACTGACGCTAAACTGTTGTTTAAAAAATGAACTGATTTTCATTTATGGTGGCTCAGAAAAACATATCTGGAGAAAGCTCAATGTATCATGGTTCTTAAATTTATATACATGTGCTCTGATCATTTTCTCATTTTAGAATTTATATAAAAACTCAGGTAAAAATCTGGGGAAGTTTGGTATTATTAAAGAGGAAAGGGTATATTTGTTTGGGTTTTCCTTCCTTGCGTGGATTTTAGAAGATACTGTACTTCAGCTGGGAAGATCTACTGAGAGCTTTTCTGAGCTTTGGCAGGAACGAGAGATAGAGACACTGAGCCAACACTGTAACTGAGAGTTACAAGAGTAATCTGAGTCAGGCTGTAAACTGTGCTGGGTTGCATGTACTGCCATCAAAGAGATACTGTTCAGAATAGCAAAGACGAAATCAGTGGGAATTCCCCGGGGTTGATCAGATCTCTGGGTAATGATTAGGAAGTGATGACAAAATGCTGCCAAACCAAAAGAGTCCTATTTCATATCTGCTTTCCACCACTGGAAGTGACCAGATGATGGAACACAGTGGCTATGGGAGTTACAGAGGTTTGGCTTTTAGAGCATTTAGGACACATCTTTAGAGCGTGATCTCCAAATTCCACTTGCACTTCTGCACGTACAACCACAAACATACATTGAAACATGCTCGTGCAAACAGTCATGTATCCCCATATGAAAGACTTCTCAATAATACATGGAATTATGCTGGCTGCATGATTTGGCCTGAGTCGTATAGCCAAGTGGTCTAATATTACATTTAAAAATAACCCATATACCTTTCTTACTGAAGGAAGTACCACTCAAATGGAGGATAATTTTATTTTCATTGATTCAGTGGTATCTTACCTATTAAAGTGCCTGCTGAGTGTATATTTTAGTTTTAATGTGTATTCTGTTATGTCTCAGGTACACTTCTAGGCTCAAATTGTGAGTGTGATCTTTAGAAAGATTATTTTAGTCCCTCTTCATTTGTGTCAGCAAGTTTATTTTCTTTGAGAAAAAATCACTCTTGAAAACTGTCTGAAAGGTAAAAGTTATAGTTTCAGGTTAACATGTGTCAAACTTATTTGTCTACAAAAATGAAATAGGCATATGGAGTAAAGGAAGAGGATTTCCAGGCAGCCCAGTGTCATGATAACTGAGTGACTTATAGTGTTATGCAATCTTAGGGGCACTAATGCACTGCAAGATAAAGTCCCACCCTTCACAAGTCTCAGGAAATGCATATTATATGTGCTTCACAATGTCTGTCTGATTTAATGCTGATATTGTAAAGTGCTCTGTAATCTACATCCAGGCTCCAACTGTACTTTAGAAGTACCATCAAGGAAATTAGCATTAATTAGATAGAGGAAAGATGAAAGACTCTAGGAAGCATTTAGGACCCAGTAATCATGTTTCCTAGAGAGAGAGACAGAGTGTGGTCAAATAGAGCTGCGGAGTGATTAGGTCAGAGGTTCCTGCCTTGCAGGGGCCAAATGCGGTGAAAAACACAGAGCAGTCAGAGCAGAGAGGGGAGAGCAGTTCAACACTCGCTGTCTCCATCTGAACCTGTTCCCCCTTCCTCCCCTGCCTGTCCTTAACCATGGCCACTGCGGTGGGCTGGGGATCGAAGGCACCCTCTCTGGCCCAGCTTGGCATTCCTCGGAAAAATGCTTTGGTCACGCTTAATCTCTGAGGTGTCCAAAACCTGGAAAGTAAACAGTAGAAAGACTGAAACAATTGCTCTTACTAGGGTTGTGTTCTAGTGGTTTAAACAGCAGTATTTCTCTGTGCTCAGTCCGACTGCAGCCGCTGGGCTATATGGAGCTGTACAGGACGTGAACAAACGAAGCGGCAGTTCCCTGGAGCTGTGACTGCAGCAAGAAGGGAAGTATCCATACACAAGAAACAAGGCTTTTGTCAAAACTTAATTCTGTAGATTGTGCCTGCAGAGGTATACAAGCTCTCCTATCACCATAGAAATTATCAGCAAGCTGGACGTATCCTGCAGAAAGCACTCCAAGGTTTAGTGAGGGTCAGAGGGAGTCAGCAGACCAGCAGTAATGTTGAGAGCAGAAGAAAGGAGAAAAATAACATTTACAGACTTTGAGATGGCTTGTGTGAAGTAAGTATCTCCTGCTCCGTGTAACTGACCTGAGCTGGAGATTTGTCTGAACGAAGAGAGGGGTTTGGCTTTCAGGGCTCTGCCTTGGCACTGGGTCCCAAAGTGTCCCCACACCAGCTGTAAAGCCATTGCATTTCTGGCATGCAGCGTCATCACGTGAGAAAGGCAGAGGAAAGATTGTGCTGTAGAAATGATGTGTACCTTGCTTTCATATTCTTTGTTTTCCAGAGTTTTCATTTGGAGCAAAGCAATGTACTCCCTCTGCCTTACCGTGTGAGGTGCAGGACAACACGACAGTCCGAGATTGGAGTTTGAGGATTCATGTCCAGAACCCCACACTGCTTGTGGAGTCACATCGACTTGTCTGTAACTGAGTGTAATATGCTGCACCTCTTACTTGGAAGCAAGTTATCTTCACCTTCTCTTGGTGGAAGCAACCATGTAAACTCTGAGAAAACCCAGGCTGCAGACTTCAGGGTCAGATAGAACAAAATCAATCAGTAATTGATTAATTTAAAATTATCCTTTATAATACAGGTTGGCTACTGAAAAGCTTTGTTCCCATTTACTCAGTTACATAAATTTATCACATTATTAACTGCCAGAAGGAAGACAATGTGCTCAGGAATTTGACGTCTGATCTTTACTGCATCATTAAATGAGAATATGGTGTCAGGTAAATCTGACCCCCCCGAGATTACTCCATGCAGACAATGGAAGTCACTGCCATGTCAGAGAGGTGTTATGAGGTTAAATTAGTGGATAATTGATAATCAGTAGATAATTAGTTGATAATTAGTGGATAATCAGTGTACTTTGAATCAAAAAATGCAAATTATTATTAGCAGTATTTACATTTTCAGTAGGATATGACTCAGCCTTCAACTTCTAATAGTTCACATAACTATGTAATTTGATTTTAATATTTTAATAAAATTCTGATTTTATTAGGCAAATTTAAAAGAGCCCTCTGGTGGACATAGTTTCATCTAACAACAAGAACGTGACCGACTTTGGCACCAACCTTGAGAAACTAAAAATCCTGTTTCCATTACAGCGTTAAGATCTGCTTCCTCCCCCACTGCGCGTGGGTTAAGGTAAAATGCTGAGGCTGAAGTCAGGTGTGCATCTGGGGCAATGCCTCTTTTCTGGGTGGATTCAGTGGGGTTCAGCTGAGAAATGGGGTTTTGGGGGTACTTTAGCTATTTGTGGGCTGGCAATTTTAGATCTGTATGAATGGCCGTGACACGGTGGGTGACATGCGTGTATCAGTGCCAGCACGGAGTCCTCTCCAAATCAGTAGCAGTCAACCTCCGCAGCTCCTTGTAGGACTTCTCAATGAGCAGTAGGTCTGATGGACATGCCATTTTGTACTCTTATGCTTTATTATGTCTTGTGCAACATATTGATGTCCAAGGGTTGACACTGTCAGCCAGCAAAAACTGGTATCAGCTGTTGCTGGAGGAAGCAAGCTTGCCCTCGCCCGAGCTGCTAATGCCCTCGCTCTGATTATCCCCTGCTTGGTGCCAATACACATTCTTGGGCAGCTGTGGGGTGAGCTGGAAAACTGATCTGGCTGAAAAACTATTATATTGGCATAAGCAAAGCCTCTCCTCCCCCAGAAGAGGGGACATGAATCTGGGATGGGCACAAGGGGAAAGACAGAAGCAGCCACTTAAAACATTTGTCCAACTAGAACTGTGAAGATCTGATTCAAATACAGGCAGTAGCTCAGCTACAATTATCACAGCTTTGAAAACCCCTTCGTCCTGCTGAGAGACGTTATTAGACAGCTTCAGTTAGAAGACATGTTCAGTTTATTATCAGAACCTCTTTGCCAGTTAGGAAGTACAGAACAAACACATCTTGTGCCAGAGGTGCAAAGCTTGGTTTGGGAGTTTCACGAATATCAGGTGCTCCTGAATCGCAAATGCTGATTTTAGTATATGGACAACATGAGGGCTGAATAAATTGGATGGTACTGCTGTTGGTAAAGTATGGTAAAGTATGTATCATAGGAAAGACTTATAATCCCAGAATGTGTTGACAGAAAAAATGAGAGAGGAAAGACTGCAAGGGATAGGACAGTTCAAAGACTAGGAGGAACATAAAAAATAGACAAGCAAGGGATGTCTTGGTTGCTTATTGTTTTACACTGAAGACAACGATTTTCCCTCTGTAGTTGTATTAATATTCTCTGATGCCTGTTCTAGAAATTGGAATCTCAGATCTAATACTTTTCTCAATATGTTGCACAAGACATAATAAAGCATAAGAGTACAAAATGGCATGTCCATCAGACCTACTGCTCATTGAGAAGTCCTACAAGGAGCCGTAGAGGTTGACTGCTACTGATTTGGAGAGGACTCCGTGCTGGCACTGATACGCGCATGTCACCCACCATGTCACGGCCATTCATACAGATATAAAGTTGCCAGCCCACGAGCTAAAGTACCCCCAAAACCCCATTTCTCAGCTGAACCTCACTAAGACCCTTGAAATATATATATATATGTATATGTACAAAGGCACACGTTATATGTGTGTGTGAAAACAAGTTATATGGTCAAAGGGTTTTAAGTGTATATACAGGGTCAAGATTAAGGGAAGAAGAAATATATTGCAAGGAGAAGGCATTTCTCATTACAGTCATAAAACTTATTTATGACAGTTCCATAAATCTGGGTCCCCACAAGTGAAAGATGGGTGTCTGAGGAGGATTTGAATAATTCATTTAGGTACTGTCAAATTAATGCAAGTCTTGATGAAGTACAGCAATCCTTCTGTTGGCTCCAGTCAGCCTTGAATCCAGTCTTGAGTTTTCAGGGGGACAGTAGGGGATGGGGGACACAACACATTGCAATGGCTGCTGCACTGATTTGGATCTATCAGAAGAATGTGGCCAGCTGTTTCCCCATGTATTTGTTCATAATTCACACCAAGTACGCCAGAAATGTGGAGACTGTGATAATGCACCACTTATATTCCATTTGAATATGTTTTGAGTGTAGAGTTCATTGAAAAGTAGCAAACTGTGCAGTAGTAATCACATCTGCTCTGGAGTTACTGTATTTTTCAAAATTGGGTGGTTTACCTATGTTTGTATATGACATAAAGACACTACAAACATTCGTATTTCTAAACTATACATACACAGTATTAGAAATCCCAGCTTACCCCTCCACCTATTTTCATGCTAAGCACAGTACATACATCATTCTAGATACAATGAGCTGAAAATTCAGGATAGATTGTTTTGCTGTTTAATCCTTTTTTCAGTCCACTGTTCATTCCTCATTCCAATTTCCTCACTATGCTTTTCAGTACGTGCAAAAATGCAGGATCTCTACTTGAAATGACAAACTGCTTTTTGCAAACTAGACACTGATTTTGTGACGGTGCCTCGAGTCCTTTGTAGCCAGGCTACTGTATTTTGCCTCCTACATCACTTTAAATGTCCTTGTATATGGCTGGCAGGGGAGGAAAGCTGGAAAATTTTAAGTGATGTTACAACTGCAGTACAGCTGCCAACATAGCCTTTCACTCTAATTCCGCTGATATTTACTATGTTTCATAAAAAACCTAGTACAATGAGAAAATTTGAACTGATTAATTTAATGCACGTATGGAATGACTCTTACTTAGAAATACTTTTGATTTGAGTAAAACTGCACAGAAACTGATGATATGTCAAAGAGATCTGCTGCATGTCCAGGGACGCAGTGGGCTTTTAAGGAGAATGAAATACAATATCATGGGCTGGTTTTAGAGCAAGGTATGACACAGACTAGGCAGAAGGTCATGTGTCAAACGTCAAAGAATAAAAACAGCATCAACATATTTATTCCTTTAAATCTTACAATTTGGGAGGAAGTGATCTTATTATTTTTGGATGCCTGAGTTTTGTGATTGCATGAAATAAACTGCATGGTGAAACAGCTCCTGATAAAATTTTAATTAGTGTGATTTATCTGTTATTCTGACTGCTTTTACAGATCCCAAAGTAGCTTAGTTGGGAAAGCAGCTGGTGTCTTATAAATGCAGTTATTATTTTAAATAAAACATTTTAGTCAAACGAACAAACTAAATTCTTTAGGATTTATGATCTTGGCAAAAGATTCTTCTTTTTTATTGTTTATCTTTGTTCCTATATTATATTACTTCTGAAAAAGAATGGATAGGAACCCTTCTTGACTGAAAATTCAGAACAGAGTTAATGAAGCAAACCTGTGTAATGAGTTCAAACGCAATCACGATTAAAAGGTAAACATATATTTGACAAGTTTACATATATGGAAACGATACCAGCAGCCCTATCTAGGTACAAATCTATCCCATACATCCAGAAGCAAAGGACATTGCGCAACCCAAGATGCAGGGCTTTTTTTTTTTTTTTTTTTTCCAACTCTAGCTCACAGAGCACCAGCCAAGCACATCTTCAGCGATGAGAAAGCCATGGGGCAGCATGTGCATTTTGAATAGAGGGCTGCATTCCATTCGTGCACTGAAATTAAAGCTAAATGGAAACTGGAGTTCCTCAGGGCAAGAACCATAACTTCTAATTACCAAAGGTAAAAGATAAACTGGAAAAAAAATATTATTTCAGATATGGCTAAAATTATGATGTGAGTCTTCGAAATATTTATCTTTCCTTCCATAAGTGAGCATTCTTCTGGTAACTTGGAGTTTTTCTTGGACTGTTATTGCTGTTTCACAATGATCTAAGGCTTTATTTGTAGCTTTAGTGGTGCTTATATAATTACATAAATCTAAAAAAAATAATGTCTGATTATCCTAAATTCCATTTAAAATGAGTTAATTAAAAAAGGAACTATACCTCAGTGTTTCAGCCACGCTCCAGAGGGTCATATATTCCTGTGCTCAGTGGGCTGCAGGATGAATGATCTTGTCACAAGAGATCACCAGGAGTTCTTTGAAATCCCAGATATAATTAAATGTCTAATGTGTATTCACAAATATATTAAGCCACAAAAGGCAGAAGCATCCAAAAATCTCTGGTAGTCCTGAAAAAACCCTAGAGCTGGGCCAAGTGAGAGACGAGCCTATTTCCACTGAGAGCTTGTCTTGGAGAAAACACTCAAGAAATCCCAGGCTAATTAACTGAAAGTATGGAATTAAAGTTGATTAAACAGCTATTCTCACACAATTGAGGATAGGATCAGCTGAACTCTGCCGCAGATGCTTTATCTCCGTGCGGCACCACCATGTATACCCGGGGATTTCCTAGACTACTGCCCCTCCACAGAATAATTCTGCACCAACAGCCCAGTAATTAAAGCTGATTCTTCCTATAGGTGTCACACTGATTGCACAGGTCCAAGGTGGCTGTATAATGCGTGTGGGGTATATTCTCTGCTTGCCAAAAGCATCAGGCATTGTGTGAGTGAGGTATATATCCTTATAGTGTATCCACACTCTGTGGTTATCTAAAACCTCTGCCTACAAGCCAGGTCCAAAACTGTCAGCTCATCTGTCAGCACAGGGCACATGCAAAACAGCATCTGACTTCTCACCAAGAACTAGTCTCTAGGAAGGCTGAAAATCCCAGGCAAATATAGAAAGTGATCAAAATTTGCCCAGGCAAGATTTCCAGGCAGGAAGAGGGCACATGCCGGGAAACAGAAAGCAAACAACAAACTAGGGGACGTGCCAGGAATGGCAGTTTTGCTGTATCATTCACGGCTGTTAATGCATGCTATTGCTGTTGGAAAATATGTAAACACAAATTTTAAAAGTCCTTCTGCAGAAGCATGTCTTCCTACTGACTAATCAAATCATGTAACAAAAAGTCTGTATTGTATATTAATGACTAGAGCTGGCTCAAACTCTAATCAGTTTCATTGCATAATTTTCCATTACTACAGTTCACCTTTTGCTGTTGCTCAGGTTAGAAAACTCTTATTAAAGATATACAACTGTAATTCCTCTTGATTAGGCTTAAAGGAAATTTTAGGAGGAATGGGATAAGACATATTGAGAAATTACCTCAGTAGTTGTTCATAATGAAAACCAAACGCCTTAAAATATACATGATGCAAAATACAAAATATTTTTAAAATGCACAGTGTTTAAAAGGAAACATAATTTTCAGTACTTTGACTAGAAATGTAATGTGCTGCCAATAGAATAAACTGGATTTTGTAGGCAGAATCCTTTGCAGAGCACAGCAGCTGTGACTCTCAACTTTTCCAGGTTACAAACTGAGTAACAACAGCTCACATCTTTTGTGCGTGCTCTCCCCTGCTCCACAAGAAACTCTTGTAGGTGAGAAGTCCCTAAGCTTTTGGCTGGCTGGCTGCCAGTCTCAGGATGTTCACTTTCTCTTTCAGTGTACGCTAGAGGCAAAAATGTCAGGAAAAAAAAAAAAAAAAAGGAAAACATTCAGGACAGCGCTTAATACTGAGTCCTGCTCACTAGTGAGTTGTTGCTATTGGACTTCCAAAAAAACCAAACCAAGGCAGAAAGCTGCAGCAGATCAGAAATCGCTGTATTTCCATCCTGTAATATGTACTGTATGCTGCCATGAGGAGTTTGGCTACCATGCCCTTCTCCTTCAGAGAAAACATTCTCCATCTAGTAAGAATTTGCTGAACGTTGAATGCCTCCCTATTAGTTTTGAATATCCGGGACAAGAAATGTGCACCTGTGGATCCTGATACACAGCTGGAGCAACATTCCAGCAGGCTCCTGCAATGACTCATCAGCCCTGATCCAGTTCATCCTTCCAATTAATGAAAACAAGAATACCTTCAAAGACTGGTTTTAAACCCTTTATCTAGAACCACTTGGGCCATTGCTAAAAGATAATTAATTACTTCCTCCGATATGTATGCAGATTCAGGATGTTTTACAAAAGTACGATGTTGCATACTTAGTGTAGACTCTTATTACCTCTTTTATTCCTGAATTTATGAAATTATCCAAATACAAGGTAGAAGAAAATGTAGACATATATGCTTTGGAAAAGAGGAATTAGCATTCAGGTTGGATGAGGCTTTGAGGAACCTGGGCTAGTGGGAGGTGTCCCTGCCCATGGCAGGGGGGTTGGAACTCGATGATCTTTAAGGTCCCTTCCAACCCAAACCATTCTATGATAATTAAGTAATCACTGTCAGGCTAAGATTTTGGTTTGCGCCTTCCTCTTCAAACTAAACTATCAACAAATGTAGGACAGATATGAACACTAAATATATATAAATATTATTTATCTTATAAATATCTCAGATCCAGCTATTATCACTGATGTATTTGCATTACAGCTCCCGATACCTCTGGAGTTTCCTTCTGCTTTGCACTACACCTAATGAGAGCAGAATCAGCCCCTTAAAAGATCATCATTTTGTCTGAATTTGGCCTGACAGTGTACCCCTTTTTCTGTTACCCTAATAGTAACAAATACGAGCTCTGGGAAGAGGCCTCAAGCACCAGACTTTTAATTTGGAGGATGATGAAGTGGTAAATTATCTCAGCCCTTCCCTTAATTAAGCAGTACAAAATGCTGCACTATTTGATTAGGCCATTTTCTTTATGAGACCTACATTATGGAAATTAATACTAATAGTCACCATTTGATTGCTGGCAAAAACCATATTAGTGAAAGACACAGTTATTGTTGGAGTCTGTTGTCCTACAAAATCATGTGAAATTCTCTTTTCAGTCTTTGGAACTTGGAAGAACAAACACAATGAAAACATAAGACAGGGATGAACAGTAAGGAGAAACAAACAGTCCAGATAAAAGTTACACAGTTATGAGGTAACTGCAGAGACAGTTAAGAAAAGAACACATGAATCTATACAGCCCACCACAGATTTAATCCAGCCCCTGCTGGAGGGGAACTTTGAGGTGCCCACAGCAGAGCCTTGTGGCATCCAATGGGACTGGGGATTTCTACCAAATCCCCCTCCCATCTCCAGGGCAAATCCCTCACTCCGCTCCTGGCAGCTGCTTACCCCATAGCCAGAAGGACACCAGTGCCTGAGAGTGAGTCCTGTCCTGCTCAGAACACCCCAGCTCTGCCCGCTATCAGTGCAAAGCCTCCTCAAGCAGCAAAGGAGCAATGCCCAGCTCCTGCCTTCCCACCATCCCACATCTGCCCCTAATGATAGATAACAGCTGTGGAGGGAGGGGCAGGCTGGTTAGTGGAAGGTCATTGCTTCTGTAGGGTCAAGAAGCACCGTACCGATGCTGTGGAGAGAGCTTGGATGTGAGATGCAGACAAGGGTGAGGTGTGGCTCGTGTTTTGAACCTGGAGAGGGGTGACTCTCCTATCACTGCAGAACCAGCCTGAGGCCTCTCTGAACTGGTGGATCCAGAAACACTTCCAATCCCCTCGGTGAGGGCAGCCCAGCCGCTTCCCAGCTGTGTGCTGGAGGGAAAGTCAGACACACGCCGTCTCCTCCCTGCCTGGGTTCCTGCAGGAAACAACATGGAAATGGAGCAGAGAGCTGCCATGTGCTCAGGGCGAGACCTTGACGGAGCTGTGATGAGGCTGGGATCCTCATTACATACCAGAGCAGGCATCTGCCCCCAGCCTGGGTGTGCCCACTGCATCTACCAGGGACACCTGTGTTCCACAGGGGTTGGGAAAGGTCCTTGAAAAACATTGGGGCAAGGTTCATTTCCAGCAGCTATCAGCCCAGGGTGATCTAATGGTGCTGCAATTTCACGGACTCGCATTCCTTGATTCAAACCTACCATGAGCTAATCAATGATCCATTTGTCTCCCCATTGGATAGCAAATAATAGGGGTTTAGATGCCAAATAGGAATGTGGCACGACGAGGCGAGTTTAAAGCTCGTATTTATTTGGGACTTCCCCATGTTGAGATCAGCAATAGGAGGGCCAACTGAGCAGGAAGGATATTATGGGCTATTGCCTGCTCTTTGCAATCAATTCCTTTCAAATCCGTACAGGATGTAGCCTTGTCATCCTGTTTGAAAACATTCTTCGCATGTTGGAGTTTTCAACGCTAAGAGAAAAGGTGGCTAAAGGGTTTCTTACGGCCACAGGGATCAAGAGACACATATATTTGTGAGGATGAGCGTCACAGAATAACTCTTTATGTCATCCTGCTGGTTCACTGCACCTGTGCAGGCATTGTGTTTTTTAGGAAGTGTTTCATTTTACAATATCCTGTACTGCTCTGCTGAAGCCACAGCTATTTACAGCAAATGACAATACTACTCCAAAAGAAGAAGTAGTAGAAGTATAGAAGTTCAGTAGTAGAAATGTAGAAGTTCAGTGTTTCTTGATCCTTCTCTAGTGTCGACTGTCATGTTCCCAGCCACAGAAATTATTATTTAGCTGTAAGGTAATTCAGTTTATATCAGTATTTACCTTTTTGGTCAATATTTTCCTTCCAGATAATTCCTGTTGAGGAGCATAAAACTTTCTTACCTTGTGGAAAAGGAATCCCCCAAACTGTAAGGCATAGGCAATAATGTCATTGGCACTATGTTCTTATCAGCCAGTATGATGTCCAGGCAGGACTTTCTGTTAAGGGCACATTTTGCCAAACCTCAGCAGCAAAGTACCAGCAAGTTCAATGGGAACTAATAATGAACTGTAAATCCCACTTGTTTGCATGCTGCATCATTATGGTAGCTTGCTTTTAATGGCACTTTCCTTCCTCCTTTTTTATTTCTATTTCATTTTTAAGAGACTGCATATTTCAAAATTAATTTCCCTAGGTGTTAATAAAGTTAATTTGTTAATATTGTGGGGTTTTATTTATTCTAAATAACAGTGTAATTTAAAATTAGAAACAAATAACTTGCTGGTCAAAATGCTCCAAACTTGTAAATCTTATTAGGCATATTACCAGGCAGAAAGCTACCTGAAGGCTACAAACTTTCCTTTGAACTCAAGTGGGCTGTAAGGTAACTTCTCCCAGGCAGAATCCCCGGGAATGCTCCACAGCAGGGAGTGCTGGGCATGGGGATGGGCTTTACAGACTAAACCTTTAATTTGGAAGTTTCTAGTTTAAAAATCCAAGAGGGTTTTTTTGGATAATGTAGCATTGATGTGTGTAAGCTCTTTAAATATGACCCACTTATTTCTTGCGGGTCAGTGTGTGTGGAGAGATGGGCTCCGTGGGGCCTGTGAGCTGCCACCAAGCACTCTGGAAGCTTTTTAGGGGGATAGACCTATACTCTGGAAGGCTGTGCATCCGAAAATAGGTTTTTGACAGAATTGAGAAGGATTTGTCAGCACTTACTTATGAAGTTTCACAGCTCAGAAATGCAGATCTACACAGAGAGGGTATTGTTCACCAGCATGCAATTTCTGCAGGATGTCATGAATCACAGGTTGCGGGACATCCTCCTGAAAGGCTCCATAAATTCTGAGTCACTTTTAAAACAAACACTACACAATGGCAAGCAAGGCCAAACTAAAGTAAATATGAAAACACTGAGATGCAGGAATAGGATCTCTTCCTCTCTCTCCTCCCAGCTGATACAATCCTTCCTTCTCCAAACCCCTGGAAAGGCTGAGAGCTCTGGCATCCCTTCAGGAAGGATTGCCTCTGCATCTCCATGTGTGCGTCCTAGTGAACCAGAGCCTGAGTCAATCTTTGTTCAGGACTTCAGGAACTGGTCGACTGTGAGTAAATGCTGAGTAAGACACGTTCCTTTCCTAGTGGAATCCACTAGGGAATTTATTATAATCTGTTCTGGCATTTTTTACAATGAGGCATTTTTTTGAGTCAGTTTTTCATAGATGGACATGTTAGGAGAGAGTCATCACATGACATTTTTCCATGATTCCAAGGGATTTTTTCCAAAAGATGTGTCAGTACTGCATAAAATATACAACTGAGATGTGCACATCAGGTAGGAGTCCAGTTAAAAATGGAATAGACTGAGTAGAAAAGTCATCTCTTCAAGCGTAGAAATGCAAGATAGCCACACATGACTGTAAACCCAAAGCTGAGCACTAGTACCCTAGCTTTAAGCTGGTGTGGCTCTAAACTGAAGATTGATTAATCTACCTGAAATGTTTGTAAGGAACTCAAAGTTGATGGGGAAAAAAAAGACACTCCCACTTCTTACAAAATTATCAAAATGGAGGAAAAAATAGATATCTGAAAGCAATTTCACATTTTTCTGTTTCTTCCAGGTTTACTTTTTACAGCCTTGAGCAGACAACCAGAAGTCAAACACAAAGGTGCATGCAATGGATTTTCTAAGTGTTCACACAAGCTGAATAAGCAAAAGGTTGGAAAGTGGTGCGGTGTTCTCTGCTTTCTGTGCAGTGCCAGCTCAGATTCAGCAAGGTTTGTTAGATTCCATATTATCTGCATTTACAAGAGGCTTCTAGCAAACTTTTTGGCTTTTTTTTTCGGTTCCATCATCAGATGATATCAACTCAAATGTATGATCTGGTTTGGGTGAACACATACCTCTGTGTAGCAACCTGAAAATTTAGACCAAATAGAAGGAGCCATTCTTAGAGGTTTCAGACCACGGGCTGCTGAAAGTAATGGAAATCTTGTAACAAAATCACTTTCTGTGTTTCTAGCAAACTGGCAGATGCTACTGGCTCTATTTGTTCCACTCCAGTAGTTTTTACAGACTTAAGTGTCATACACCTGTATTAAACAACATTCGGGGGGAAAAAAAAAGCCAACATAAACATACCTGACCCCAAATAAAAACCTAGAAGTATTTTGGTTACTTAAGAAAAACAAATGATGTCATTCAGCAGAAAGACAGTTGATGAAGGTTTGGTACACATCTTTCTTCTCTAAAGCATATATTCCAGTCATAACAGTTTGTTTAAGAGGTTACACAAAAAGAATAATTCAGCTAAAACAGAATGGGATTTAAAATATCCAGTGACTGCCAAAAAATCCCCAAAACCATAAGCACCTGGTTCTAAGCTAGTGCACGCAAATTTTTTTGTGGGAGTTTTCTTATTCTAGGCTTTAATTACATTAGCCGGGCACTTTTTGCCTGTAGTTAATGGTCGGTTTGTAGGCTGTTACCACAATTAAAAAGATTAGTCCAGTTGCTTTTCAAATGATCTTCTAGGATGACAAGATATGTGTGGGATGGCGAGGAAGGGAGAGAAGGAGTTAATGACACATATTCTTCAGAAGAAAGTATTTTTGTCTGGGGAAAAAACCCACTACTATTTATCACAAGCAAATTAATTTTTCCAGCACTGTCATATTATTATCCTATGCAATTTGATCACATATGGTATGTTATTTGTTTAGCCAGATGTCATGTCATCTAATTATATATCAGGGCACTGGTAAAAACATTACTGTAATTGATGTGAATGTTGTGAAAATTAAAACATATAGAACAGTTATATTTGTTAGTAGGTTTCCAGACATTTTTCTGCAAATGCACCAGGTATTTTACAAAATGGAGGTATCTTTTTAAAATTTATTTCGGATTTTATCATGCTAACCATTTGCTTTCTCTATATTTTGTTCCTGCTAATGCCTTTCAGTCTAAAATAAATCACTAAATCTTTACCATGTGTAAGAAAAAGGTGTGAACCTACATGGCCTGGATTAGCTCCCATCTTCCTCAAGTTGCAAGGAGGATATTACTAAATATTTTACTGTGCAGATACAAACCTACCAACAATGAGCATGCTTTTCTTTTTTACCTTCCATAAGCCCCTCACAATTAGGCACCAGGGGTGCACAGATGACAGGTTCAATACCAGTCCTTCAAAAGTAAGGTAGCAACTCACTTCTCTGAACTGCTCTGGGGACACTGGGCAACAGAAAAGAGTCAGACCTTTACAATCTTGGGAGTTTTGGTGGTTTCAGGTTTGGTTTATGACTTGTGTAAGTTGTAAACTAGAGAATATTTATGGGTCTGAGGAATAGGTGATTTGATAAATGTTGTATTTTAAATGCAGATTCAGTGGATATTGATGCAGAGGATAGACATAACTGATCACATTTGTGAGAAGGGATAACTCTCCAGCGCTTATGGAGTCTATGGCAGAGGCAGACGTGGTCCCGATCGACAGGGCGCGGGATGGGGACTGCACAGCTATGGCTAACATCAGGAGATACAGAAGTCTACACTGTCGTAAATACATAGTAAAGACATATCTCTGTGAAGCGTATTTCTTTAAGTCATGCTTTCTTGTGATTTCATGCCAGCATCATGCCATGATCTTAATAGTTATTTTTGACTTAGGGTAAAATCAGCTGAGAATCGATTGCATAGTTCTTAAACAATGTGCGAAGGCCAACACGAGAAAAGATGAATCATTCCTTTGTTTCCAGTGGGAATAGGGTCTCAAAAATATATTAATGGCAAAGAAAACAGGTAATCGTTGATTTTTAGCTCAGGTCTAAGTACATGAACGGCAGAACTCTGCTCAAGTATATCTATTCTGGTACTGTATTCAGTTATGAGACATACCGTGATGTCTGAGGTTGTATTTACTGGTTTTAACTGCATGCTCAATCGCACCATTCTGTGGTGCGCTGTGGGAAAACTGGTCTGTCCTTTGTGAGTACCTGTACAGATGAGACTTTGTCCCATAAACATAGTAAACTACTTTCAGCTTGGCATGCTGAAGTTTTCTCTCTGCAACCTCTTTTCCAATCAGTGGTAAGGCATGAATCCAACTTGGAGCCCTGATCTGTTCCAGCTGTTGGCATTAATGCAACTTTCATTTTGGAACCAGGAGGTAAACGCAAGACATGAGACATGTTTGAAGGCATTTTGTCAGTGACTTCTTGTTAGCCAGCAGCATGCCTGGCTAACAACAGTGCACAGACAGAGGGGCAGCTGATACAGATTTTTTTATAATGCTGATCAGCGATGCTGTGGTAAGGCTGCAAGCAGAGAGCAATGAAACAGCTCTGTCTTGCAGAGCAGCGGGGATGTCAGAAGAGCCCGACCTACAAGAAGACGCAGGTCCCATGAAGCTGTTGGAAGAACTTTCCCCTTCACTTGTCCAGTAAAGACGAGCCTTTAAGGAATCAGTAAAAAAAAAAAAAAAAAAACAACAAAAAAAAAAACAACAGAAGATCTTCTAATGCTCTAAAAACATTGCACCCAAATCCAAAAATGAAGAAAACCTGAAGCTACATTCCAGCTGGAATTGTCTCATCATCCAGGTAGGACACTGTGGTCTACAAGTACTTGCTGTCTTTTGCTGCTCTGTTAATACCTAGCTGAAGGAGTATGCAGGGACCCGAAGGAGAGTGCTGGCTTGCTGAGCAATTTTCTTACACGAGCCAGCAGGGCTTGCGTGGTGTGGGGAAGGAGTTCTGTAGTTGGTGATGTTGGGGAAGCACAACCTTCTGTGAGGGCACCCAGAAGAACTGCTTCCTGGGAGAAGCTCTGGCTGTCTTCCCATGCAACCTCTAAACTAAAAGGTGGAATAGAGCTTGAATTCTCAGCTGTGTCAAAAATAAGAATGTGACCAAATTTGGTTTGTCGTGCTGGATTCACAAAGTGTTTACAAAGGAGCTTCATGGAAGGGAAACTTGAGGAGCAATTGTTTAACTTAGAGGTAAGGGTATGATGAATGTGAGATGCATATGTGATATCTGGATTCAGGACTGAAATCTATGCTGTTACCTTTGCTTTATCCTCTGTGAACTCTCCTTTTCAGTAAGGGAAGGTCATGTAAAATGCCTCTTCACCAGCCCACATACACACCCAGCCGACTTCAGCATTTCCTAATTAGGTTATATTCAATCTTTATAATGTGCTTGTAATAGATGTGGTAATGTAGCATAATCTCAACTGATATTATTCACTTCCCAGGAATGTACAGCTGAAGCTGCTCTGCAGGCTCTGACTGAAAACAATGAGTGTTCAGCTGACAAATAAAAGTAGCTATTTTACATGCCCTGGTCTATTTGGATGCCATTGTTTAAGCGATGTCTGCTGAACAGGTATTCACATTAGAAAAACAAGCACAATTAAAATTTTCTGATGTGGCAGCTATTTTTGAAACTCATTAAAGCTTACTAGTGCTTTTCCCATGCAATGAAAAACTGGAATTGCCTGTTGTAATGTTGGCTGGCAGTTATGTATGGTTTCAGCTCACATTTTATAATGAAGAAATGAGCTCATGCTATGTAATTGCGGGCTATCCCCAAGAATATTTTTATTCAGCGTTATTGTCAGACTAAATTAAAACCACTGAAGAGCCTGATTCCTCAAGATGCCAGGTGCTCTTGACTCCCACAGTAGTTAATGGAAGGGAAGAGTACTCAGCAGTTTAAGAATTAGTCCCTAAAAGCTGATAGTGATGCGCAAATTTTCGTATTAAGCAAGAGAACATTTTGCAGATCTCTCATTGCTCTTTCACTCTTCTTTTTTTTTTTTTTGTAAAGTGAGCAATTATCACTAAAAGTAATATTTATTCTATGCTGTATCCATTTATGACATTTATATGAGCTGCTGCAATATCCTTTCAAGTGACTTTTGGTTTACTTTTCCCCTTCTAAGCTTAAAACAGCCATTAACTTCCTTTTATTAAAAATTATTTAGTGATGTATTTGAAGCTGCCGGTGATTGCAGACAGTGGCATTCATCTGGCACTAAGGACTTGTTTGCATGCCCTCCTGCCAAACTCGGTGGAATTTCTGTCTCTTCTCCCCAGGGAATTCTGCAGAGAAAAGTGTTCTGAGCTTAGGGGACCCAGAGAGAGCAGATGACGAAAGACAGGAAAAGCCCTTTGCAGCAATATGTGAACTACCACCTCCTTTCACCAGCTCAATCCCCATTTCACCCCGTGTACTACACCCCCAGGCAGTACTGGGGAGACTGGAGGGTGTCGAGGGGAAGGTTGGTGCCCACACACACACGTGTGCTTCCACTTGGCGTTTCATAATGCAGTAGGAAAAGGCAGGCTAGGAAAGCCAAATCTTGCACAGTGTTTGGATACCAAAAAAAAGTTGAAAGCCAAGCATCCATCATGAATATGTACAAGGTCAGGCAAAAGCCTTGCTCAAACCGGAGGTCAATTAGTCCTTCTTTTCTCCTCTGGGCCCAAAGTGTTATCGCCAGGGAGGATAATGAGTTAAAGCCAAGTAAGGTCCTTTGGAGCTCAGAGGTCATGGAACGAAAGTCAAAAAAAAAAGGGTTCCAAATATTATAAGTCTTTCAACACTGTTTTCTAGGTATTCTGTTAAATATCCCACTGGGAAGCTTCTTTTCGTCAAACCTAACCACATTTCTTTGGACTTTATTCTCTGAGTGATTTCAAATATATAAAGAATTTAGATGAAAAACAGACCTGTATTTTTTCATTGTTTAAAAAATGGTAGTAAATGCTCACTTCTCAGAAGAGTGATAGTGATTTTATTTATAGAAATTCCCAAAGTGACAGTTGTAGGAATAATCTGTGACAAACAAGTTGCAGAAGGTTTCTCCCCCAGTCAGATCATGTTCTTTCTTTCCAACACCGCATAATAATTTCCATGAAAAGAAGCTGTATTGTGTAGCCGTGATCATTGTTTCAACTTGGTAAGAGCAAACTGAGAAAAAATGATACGGTTGGGAAAAATAGCTACCTCCAAATAGGATTGTTATAAAGAAGATGGTCTCACTGTTCTCTGGGCTCAATGAGAGAAAAAAACGGACTAATTTGCAGCAAAGAGAGATGTAAGTTGTGTATCTGTTGGGAAAATAGAGAAAATATGGATAGTGGAGGGATGAGACTATGGAGCTACCTCTGGAGGCTGTGGAATTTCCATCAGTGGATGATTTTAGGAACAGAGGAGAAATGAACACGTGTAGGAATAGCTTAGGCATGTGGTTGCCCAACTTGCCCACAGTGCCGCAGGGATCTGGGAGGGGCTGTGAAAGGCGGCTGAGGAGATGAGTTTGTATGTGCCACATAGCAGAGGGTTTCAGGGAACTCTAGAGGGGCTGTGAGGTCCAGAGATTTTGGAAGATTTTAAAAGTTAAGTGCTTGATCCCGCATCACGGCACAATGTGGAGGAGATGACCCCAAAGTCCCTTCTGACCCTACAGTTCTGTTGCTCTATGAAGTAATTTATCCAAAATGTTGTGTGTTTGGATATGTGTGCATTGGTAATCTACGGGAATTATTAAAATAAGAGACAAATAGTTAGACTATTCCTGTATAGTACTGCTAAGCACTATTTAGCAATAGTATTTCAGAATGCAATCTTCAGGAACACTGGAAAATACTATTAGACAGTTTTTGAAAAAGGCTTTAGTAACATTTTCTTGTTTGTGGTGGTAGTATGAAGAGCATTTACATTAAATAGTTTAACTTCTTAGCTTCCAGAGCTTATTTTAATCGTGTATACTTAAGCATCATAAAACCTTTGTCAAAGTACAGCTTTTAAACAGATAATTTCAAAGCATAACAGACTGCTTTACAATCCTCATTAAACTCATGATCTAGCTCCAGCTGAAAGAAATGCAAAAGCGCCACGGATTTGAGTTGGGCATATACAAATAAAACCAATATTATGACGAATAGAAGTCATCCTGCATCAGCAAAGCACTTAAAAAGATACTTGCATTCTCTAGATATCACAGGGACGTAAGTATTCAAGTATTCAAGCACGCCTGCCATTTAGGAATCTTAAGACTATGCTTTAAACTCCTTTTTTAGTTCTTAATGAGAAAGGTTTGAAACAACAGGAGAGGCAGCATAAATTTGGGGTGGAAACAGACCAAACAGCAGAAGATCCCATCGTTCCTTCCTGGTGATCAGTTCAAAATCTGTAATTGATTGTATTAATAATCAATGTTATTAATCATTCTGATACTTTAACTGCTAAAAGTTGAAGAAATTCAGAACTGAGGTTCTCCTGGGAACCTTGGTTCTACCTCTGGCCCCTGCACTTCTGTCTTCCAGGGTTTCCCATAACACACAAAGCTGGGGAGCAGATTGGCATTTTTTCTGCAGAGAAATGGAAACTTTTCTCTAAACCGTTACTGACTCAACACACTAACTGTATTTATGTGTACACATAACACTTTCCTGTTAGTATGTCCTTTGCTTCTTCATAAGAGAACAAACCAGTATCATTATGGCCTATGACAGTACGCTTGGGCACAGCACAGGGTAAAGAATGTGCTCCTTGTGCTGGGGAATGCAGCCTGCCTCTGATAACCTCGGGGTGACTAGCATGGGGTTGGAAAAGGTGAGAGCAATGATACAAGAAGAGCAAAAATGGCCTGGCTGTGGCTTCAGACTGAATAGGCTTTTAGGGATAAAGAGAAGCAGGTCTTCTCCTCACCCCAGTGAAAACAAGCATGAATCTTAGAAGGGGTAAAGACGAGGGAAAACTGAAGAAGAAAAACTGGAGCAGGTGCCGCAGGTCAGAGGCACAGGAGGTCACAACGTGCAAGAGCACAAGAGAGAAACTTGAGTGAAACCACCTGTGGTGTGGTACCATGGCACACAGAGGTCTGAAACCCAGCTCTGAAAGAGCAGAACCAGGGGAAGCACTGAGAAGAGCCAGGGATGTGTGACATGACTGGGACAAGCTTTTGAGTGTGCTGCTGTAAAACGTTGCCAGCCTGTTGTTATAGCAAATGAACCCGTGTGTATGTCTGTTTTGTCCTCAGAAACGGTTGTGTGGATTTTCTTCAGCTTCAGCCCATGGAGCCATGCAGATGCATGCCCACACATGTGTCCTTTCTGAACTAAAAAGAAGGATGAGCAATGTCATGCCTCGAGTGTCCCTTTTAAAATGTTTTAAACCACTTAAATTAGGTCCCTAAATGCGAAAGTAGTCTCAAGAGTACAGTTGGTAGATTAAAGGTAGCATGGAGTGCATTCACGTAGGATAAATAATTGAATAATTGCAAAGTTGGAAGTGTATCCAAAGAAGCAAGGATTTATTACAGAATTCTTTTTTCTTTTGCTTACACAAACTTTATAATAGCTGTTTTCTCTGACTGTTCTTTTGCATAAACTGAGAGCAGCCTCTGGGCTGCTCTCAAATTTACTTTGGCTTCTGCAATAGCAATTAAGAATTACTGGAACTGTGCAGTCTCTGGCCATGCCTTCAGTACCGTCGGAGGCCGAGGCATGGAGCCATCCCGCTCCCCTGGGCAGCAGTGGGGCTGCTCCTTCCAACCACCTGCTTGGTGGGTGCCTCCTCCCAGATGGGGGGCCGTACGCGGGGCATGGGGAGCGGCTGCACCAAGCCCTTGCTCCAATGGAGGGAGCAACTTCACCCTTGGATATTCAACTGACATATGGAGGGCTTGGGGCTTTTTAAAAATCATGTTATGTAAATCAAATGGCTAAAAGGATTTTAGTGAAATTGAAAATACTTGAATGATGAGAAATTTCATGTGAAAGGGCAGGATTTTCTGAGTAAGCTCTGTTTCAGAGAGGAGGGTCGGGGTGTAAGCTGCTGTGTGTGACCTGCTGTTTCCTACCCAGAGACATCACCCTGGATGTGCAAGGGCATGGCAGGCTGCGGGCGTGCTGAATATTACAGACTCAGCACCTTGAAATGAAAATGGTTCTCTGAATTTGGGCACTGTATTTGTAGGAAAGAAAATACAATTGCCCTGTGGTAAAGTGCTTTGGCATGAAAGTGCTCCAATGCTAACAATGCAAAGAGAGCAAAGGGGAAAATTCTCTCACCCAGATGTGGGTATGTAAACATATTTTTAACTGAGTATACATTTATATACAATGCAGCCACTGTTTACACTTACTTAAAAATCCTGTACGTAATGAAAATTATGCAAATATTTAGAAAAATACCTTAGCCCGAGTAAGGTATGTGCTACATTTAATATTTTAATAAACGCACATGCAGTACTTATAGGGCAGTGCCAAACGTAACATTTTGAAAAATGACCCTTCGGTAAAACTGTCAGAGCCAGAGGGTTGAGTTCAGGTGCCTGCCAACAGAAACCTCTGGGAGGATGTCCCTGGGAGAACTGAAACAATACCGGGGTCTCTATCTGGATTAACCAAGGAACTTCTAAAAAATTTAACATCAGCTCAGTATTTTTGGGCTTCCTAGCCAGTAACCTGCTGGACTGATAACAGCTATTTTGAGCGCTTCCAAATTCTGGGCAAGGCAGTTTCACTTGTGTAAAACAGATGAGCAGGTACCCTTAAATCTGTCATTAAAGGGCTCTTGGCCCCGAGGGGTCCCGCGGAGGCGGTGCTGGGGGCGATGCTGGATGGATGCTCCGCACCCTGCGCAGCACCTCCGCGCCGCTTCCTCCGC